>NW_014541999.1:205181-210288 GCF_000741045.1 Vigna radiata var. radiata | reverse complement strand
GGGTTGAGAGGAATGAAGGAGGTGAGTAAGGGTTTGGGGTTTTTTTTTTTTTTAGTTTTGAAAATGAAAATTATTTAAATATCCTTGACCTTAAAACTTGAATCCATGATAAATGAGGATACTTTTGTCTACTATAATCCGGTACACATTGTTAAAACGTACCAACTGAAAAACAGGCATACGCGTGTTAACAAACTCCTATATATATATATATATATATATATATATATATATATTACCCAATAATAAACTATGAGAATTTTAAAAATTTAAACAAGAACGAAGATGAAGTTAGGAATGAATATTTGGATGGATATGAGGACGAGACACATATGGACATATTTATCTCTATCCTTATTATCCACTAGTAAAAAAATAGAGTTTTTATTGTGTACATTATGCATCGGTTCACCAGAAACCGCAGCATAATACTATGTGGTGGCAATTTTGAAAATAAATCGAACGTATAGGCCGCAGTTCAGAGGGGAACCGCAGCCTATTCCTCCTGCAAATTTCTAACATTGACGCCACGTCAGTACCATAATAAATTGCAAGGGGAATAGGTCGCGATTCTCAAACCAACCGCAGCCTATTCCCCTGCAACTTCTGACCAAGTCAACCCTGTAATAAATTGTAGGAGGAATCGCCATTGTCAATGTTAGGAAAGAGTTTTGACCGATCAAAATCGTCAACTTCCACCTAGAAATCGTCAAATTCCGTCGTGCCATTCCTCTTCGCCGTGCCATTCCTCTCTGTCGCGCCCTCCTTTTCACCGCCCCCATTCCAGACATTGCCTTTGATGCCCTTCGTCGTTTTTGCTTTCTCCAACATGATTTGTTCGTTCGTTTTTGCATAATAATATTGCTTTGGTAATGTAGACATAGAAAATTTAGAATTATTAGAATTTGCATAATAACAATTACTATTAGAATTATTAGAATTTCTCCAACATTTAGAATTCATATACACTAATTAATATCAATTGTCTTGTGCAGAGATTCAAGACTACTACAACAATTCCTGAGAAGCCACTTTCAAGCATAAGGAAAGCTGCTGCAAAATACTTAGTTAGATTATATAGTATTTCATAGTTATTAGATTTAAAATACATTTGAGCATGTTGATTTAAAGTTATTAGACTTTGTACATTATGTGATGTAAACATTGATTATTGTGTTGGATCTGTTGAATTTGTATACATTTTGATATGTAGGTTTGTTTTTGTTATAGTGGATATCACAAAAACAGACCTGCTATTAAAAAAAATTTCACGAGAATAGGTCGCGATTGTGACATAAACCGTGATAGAAAGTTATACGTTTTTATTTTTTTTTAGAAAAAGGGTTTTGGTCGCGGTTGTAGCACGAACTGCGGTCTATTCTAGACATTTTACCGCGGTTTGAACCACGCCCTATTGTTAAACGATTTTTTTTTTTAAAAAGGTTTTTGATAGCGATTGTAGTAGGAACTGCGATCATATCCTCCAACTTTTTATCATGCCTATATATGCTGCAGTGACGTTAAGTCCAAAACAACCACAATCGTTTCTTTGGCTGCATCATACTCAATGAATACATGAATTCTTTGTCAAAATGAAAGATGAGTTCGGATAATATCTACAATAAACTTGTTTCTCATCCTTAGTTAGATATGAATGACAAATTTACCGTTTCTTTGAAAAATTTTACTAACAAAAAATCTATTAATAATTAAAATTTTAAAATTTATTAGTAATTAAAATTTTAAAATCTATCAATAATTTAAATTTTTATACAAACTTCTTTTATCAATAAAATTCTGTCGATAATTCTAAAACTTTTTATAATAAATTTTGTATGTAAATTTAAAAATTAAAAACATATTTAATCTTAATAATTTAAAGATATATTTAATCTTGATAATTGTTATATCTATTACAAATAATTCATAGCAAAAATTCATCTATCAAAAACCTTAATGTTCAACTTGATGGAAACTGAATTGGAGACCTTTGCTTTTTTTTTTTGTTTCATTTGCAGCCTTTAAAATAACTAAGGTTGACTGCGGTTAGTTCGCATACTTTATTTTTTTAGTCTTTACACACACTCTATTTAAAATTGTATTTATTTTGTGTTGTACCTACGTTGGTAATGACTATTAAGTTTCAATTATTATGAAATGTCATTAACTTATGCATTCATTTACTATCAACCTTTCTATATGCATTAATTGCGTTGTAAAATAATATAAATTTTACAAGAAAAAAGATGAATTAATAAGTCCACATATAGTTGATTATCATTAATTATTAACCAACATATATACCAACACTGCAAGCCACCAACATAAATAAATATAAAAAATAAAACTCTTTAAACTGCGTACTACTTTAATTTCCATTTGCAAAGTATATATATATGTTTGTTAATTTGTGTCCGCTTAGTTTTTAGTTGATATATTTTAACAATGTATACAAAATTTTAGTAGACAAAAATATCCTAATACAGTAAGTTTTAAAGTTAAGGGTATTTTAATAATTTTCATTTCAAAAACTAAAAAAAAGAAACCCCTAATCCTTACTCACCTCCCTCATTCCGCTCAACCCTTTCTCTTTCATCTCTCTCACTCCAACATTTTATTTGTCATAACTACTATAATCCTAACTGAAAAAATCAGAAACACTCACGATTAAACAATTTCTTACAAAAAAAATGATTTTATAACGAGTTTTCATTTCATAATTTTTGTATTATCTAATGTTTACAAGCATAATGACATCCGAAGGAATTGGTAATTGGCCTAGAAAAAAATCAGAAACACTCCCCGTTAAACAATTTCTTACAAAAGATTGATTTTATAATGAGTTTTCATTTTATAATTTTTGTTTTATCTAATTTTATCTAATTTTCGCAAGCATAATGACATTTGAAGGAATTGGTAATTGGCCTGGAAGTTTTTTTAGAGATGATGATTCAATATCCGTAAATGATTTGAGATTAGAGAGGTTGGTGAAAATGATGAAATTGAAAAAATCTTGAATGATCTTTTTCCTGAAGGTGAATATGTCAATGTCTCAATTCTTTACAAAAACAAATTGTTTAAAAGTGTTTTTTCAGTTAGGACTAGTGTAGGGATGACAAAGAAAATGTTAGAGAAAAAAGAAAGAGAAAGGATTGAGAGGAGCGAGGAAGGTGAGCAATGATTTGGGTTTTTTTTTTTTTTTTTTTTTTTTTAATTTTGAGAATAAAAATTATTAATATACTCTTAACCTTAAAACTTAAAATCTATGATATATTAAGATATTTTTGTCTACTAAAATCCGATACATTGCTAAAATGTAAGAACTAAGCAAACTCCTATATATATTATTTAATATTTAACTAGTGTCATGTTTAGTTTAGGTGTAACGGGTAAAACAAAGTTGTATAATTCTAACATTTTAAAACAGGTGGCATTTAAAAATGCAAACAAAATGTGAAAGCCGAACATTTTCAAAGATTTAATGACTTTTAATAATATAATAATATATTATAATACACAATAATATTTATTAATATAATTAAATTATAACATAATAATACTAATATAAATAATAAAAATTACAAACATGATAAAAACAAATAAGTAAATAATAGAATAATGTCATTCTTAATAAATTAAATATATATTAAATATATGCAGTATATTTAATTAAATGTATATATAAATAATTTAAATACATATTTGTCATAAAAATAATTAAAATATTATTTTTTTTAATTTTTAAAATAAAAATTATATTAAATTGTAATTATATTTTTATAAATTTAAATTAATATATTAAATATAGTTTAATATTTAATATAATAAATATAGTATACATTTATGTCCATAACTTTTACATAAATATCACCTAATTTATTTTTTAAATTTTACATACGCTTCTTTTAATAATAGTAGTAATTATATCAATAATAACAATGATAATAACATTAATAATAATAATAATAATAATAATAATAATAATTCTGATAATAATAATAATAATATTAATACTAATAATAATAATTATTATTATTTTATTTTATTTCATTTTAATTTTAACATATGTAACAAAGTTTGAATTTGAAATTTAAAATTCAAAGACATTGTAAAATGATAATGTCTTTTTAATATAGTTTTTAATGTTTCAAAATAACTTTCACATACATTTACCATATCAGAAAAATTCACATTTAAGATGAAAACAAAATATGTAAGATTAAAAAGTCAAAAAAACTTAATTAGAATATGTGAATATAAAATACAATAAAAAAAATTTAAATATAATATAGAAAAAAATAATTAATGATGACATCAATTTGAAAGTAAACTAAATAAAAAATTATTAAAAATAATATTTTATATAAAATTTAAAATTACAGAAAACTTATGTTAAAGTTGATATTTTTTTTTATCGAATATGAACATTATTAACAACAAATTGATGTCTCGTATTTTACATCATATTTATTCTCATTATTTATAGTATAATATTTATTTATAATTTATTAATTTATTTTGAATCATAATAAAAATAAAATTTAATAATTTTAAAAATAATCCTTTGTATTGCATATATTAAGAAAATATAAAAGTTGCAACATGACTCAGCATGGGTCAGTTTGAAGTTGACGCGGATCCAAGTTGCTCTTTATTTATTTCTTATTTGACACATCGAAATCTTCTAAGTCCCTCCACTTGACTGACTCTCAAATCTACTCACACATTTATCTACTTGAATGGTATATTAATATTTTATATTATTAATGCAAAGATAATTATTTCTTTAGTGGAGAGTTAGCTTATATTTTCAGTGTGATTTTTTTTAAATATTTAAATTTAAAATTATACCATTGGCAGGCAGTTACAGTTTTTTTAATAAATATATTATTTTTTAAATATAATATATATCTATAGTTTTTAAAAACAAAACACTTACACTGTGTTCTTATAAATGGATTTTAGGGAGATGATTTGGGGGATATGATTTGAGTGGATTTGAGGATAATTTTGTTGTTGTTTCTTTGAGTATATTTGTGGGTAATTGAGAGTGGATTTGAGGATAAAGTTTGTGAGAATTAGTGTAGGATTTGATTGATGTGATAGA
>NW_014541999.1:137890-204833 GCF_000741045.1 Vigna radiata var. radiata | reverse complement strand
AGCGTTGCAATGCATTGAAACGATATTGTTGCGGCATCCCTATTAGACGTCTTGTATAGGATGNNTNCGAAGATAAAAAGTCGAAGTATTGTCTGAATAAATTTTGATCTTCAATGTTCATAGTCTGTAATAAGTTTCGAATTTCTTCTGTTGTTGGATTAGGTCGTTCAATAGTAGCATTTGATAGGGAATTTTGACGCTCCACGACCTCTGTTAGTCGTTCAATAGTAGCAGATAGTCTTCTTCCTTCATTAATTAATTCTTGCACTTCATCTATGATTTCATCTATGATTCGAGAATCCATCTGTTTTGTAGTTAATTTCATTGAATAAAAGTATGAAAATTCATGTCAAAGATAATAACATCTAAAAATAAGTAATGCATAAGTCTTCAAACAAATAAGTGAAATTAACACACTTAAGTCATGTAATGCATTCTGAGTATAGTAATGGACTTAATCATCTAAATTGTGAAGAATTAAATTAACATTTTGATTAAGGTGAGCAAATTGGCGATTCATGTCAAGGGATAGGTTTGCCAAGTTATCTTCAATACGTTCAACCCGCACTTGCATTTGTTCCATACCCTGCATTCTCTATTGCAAGTCTTGTACCTCCTCCCATATTTGAGTCATCATATTAGGATTTGAAATTTCTGGAGGAGGTTGCACAGGGTTGTGATGATGCTATGGTTGGTCTTCTTCTTCATCATCGCCATCATCGTGTTGCCAAACACCATTCACTTTAACAATGTTCAATCTCTTCAAAGAATTAATTGAGAAATGATGTCTTGACCCAATATGACTGGTGGCATCAGCATCAACATGTGCTCCACAATATTGCATTATCTTTGTGATGAGAACACCATATGGTAGGGGTGTGTCATTGGCCTTGCATTTAAGCATATGTTGCATGATGTGGTGAGGCCAATTGAGAGCTACATTATTTTTAATCAGCCATATCATGAAGATATCCTCTTGCAACAACTTTGCAAAATTTGCAGGTCGTGGAGTTAGCATGTGCACAATAACATAATGCAGAAGTCTATCATTAATATTCAAACACCCAACTGTTTTAACATGTTGACCCTGCATTTCTGGTCTAACCATAGTAGCTACTGCCATCTCCCGATCATAGTGAAAGTCATCTGGGATATTTGAAAAAGACAACTTTTGACCCTCATATTTCATATTAGCAATATTCAACCAATCAGCAGATTTCAATCTAATTCTTCTTTTGTTCACCTCACTGATCAAATATCCATTTCCAGAAATCTTAAGATTTGAGTAAAAAACTTTGATTAAGTCTAGATAAAAGGGTCCCTGCAATGTAAGAAATTCCACCACCCCTTGAAATAGAAGATTATGTTGGAAAAGTAATCTTGAACCGGCAAATGATTCGAAATTCATTATCTTTGGAAGAACAATATTCCTAATGTAGAAATCAGCTGCATAGTTTTCCATTTGATGGCTATGAGTGAAAAAACGACGCTGATCTAATTGTTCTTCAACAAATGGTCTGATATTAGCTGCATCTTCTGCCTCATTTTGAGTTTCTTTTCCCTTGCGACTTTTTCTAGGCCTTTTGGTTGATGAAGAGGCCATTTAAGAAAATCTTCAACAAATCAATATTGTGTAGAATAACAAGGTTAGTGATAACAAAGTTTTCAATATTAAAAATACTTACAAGCACAGTGAAACCATTACATCATTATCATAACAATAATGTCTAATAGTCATACATCCAAATTACACTACGACGATATTTACATCCAAATAGTACATGGCATAATAAAGATGTAATAGAAGTTGTTACATAATACAACCTAAGAATCACCGCTGTAGAACATTTGACATAATGTATTCCACCTTTTGTGTGGTGGAAGTCCCATCAACTTCTTAACACATTTGGGCTTTTCATATAAGAAGTCATAGCATTGGTCCAATTGCGATTCATCAGATATGTTCATACCAGTCAGCATATTATAAATGTCAGATTCTGTATAAGTATATCTTGTGGAGCGACATAGTATTTCATTCCTTTCTTTCATGGTTGTGACCTGTTCAACAGCTGCATTAGAAATAACACCAAAATGAACATTTGATGAACTAAGGACATTTTTTGAAACCATCCAGGCTGGTAGTGAACTTCTCAAATTGGGATTCAACAACATCGATTGTAGCTGCCTTCCTTTTCGAACCTCGTAAGGATGAAGTCCCACCGGATGGGACTGAAGGCACAGATTGAGTCCCACCTGGACTATATTCATCAACTGAGGGAGGAGGTGATGGCGGAGTTGGGTCTATATACCCCATCCAGTCAGGCTGCTCAGGAGTGTACTCAATATTCTGATTTAGATCAACATTAACAAGAGGCGCATCCCGCCCTCGACGTATTTGACGAGCGGTCTGAACACCGCTCCCTGTAGCTCGATCTGCAGCCCACAACTCCACCATTAAATCGTAATGGCGGATACTGTTCACCTTCCACTTTGCAGTAGTTGGCCTCGACTGCACAATAAACATTACAAATATATATGTTCATATTATGTGATATAAAATATTGTGAAATTCTTTGTATTTATTTTAATATACCTGAATGAGGTCCATCCAGACTTCGTCCTCCGCATCAAATCGCATAGTAATGGGGTTCTAAGCAAAACCGCTTAATCCAGAAAAGAGGTCATGAACCTCACGCCATTTATCTTTCAAGACTTTCTGACGGTTTTTAACATTATTTTTTGTAATGGCGACATACCCAGAGACATGTAGATGATCAACAATGTTAGTATACGCTTGGGATGTCCAACTCCCATCAACCCTATTACCTATTCTCGATTCCTCAATCATACAGTGCAGCAGACGTGCGTCCATATCCTCAGTCAATTTCATAAACTCTCGGGTAGGAGCAGAGGACTCAGTGGCGGTTGCCTCACCTCTATTCATTTTATACCTACTTGATAAACGAAATAGTTAGAAATTAAGAGTAAACATCAATAATATATCTTCATTGTCATACTTATAACATGAAAATAGTCATACAAACACAATAAAATACAATAACTAAGAGTTCTGATAATCTCGCCACATATGATCTGCTATGGGATCCCTAATACTACTACCCATCCTATGATCCTCTTCCCTAACTTGAGACGATGAAACATTATGGTCTTCTCTTTCATTCAACTCATTATCAACTTCATGAAGTAATTCGTCATCATGATCCCCGCTACGAAGGAAGTTGTGTAAGATACAACATGCTAATATAATCTCTGTCATCGTCTCCAATTCGTAGTGTGGTTCAGTGCCACTTCCAATGATAGGGAATCTTTTTTTCAACACACCAAAATTTCTTTCAATAACATTTCTCAACGATGAATGTCGATGATTAAACAACTCGCGTGCATTTTGTGGTCCTCTGCGTGTATATTCCTTCAGGTGATATCTGACGCCTCTATATGGAGTCAAAACTATGCTTTTCAACATAAATCCAACATCACCGAGGTAGTATTTTCCTACAATTTTGCACATGCACAACTATTTAGTCACTACTGACATATACAAGTATTTAGTCATGAACACCGCAATGTAGACACTGACCTTGGGGGATAACCAACAGATCATCTCGATCTAGAGCATTTTTTAAAATTATTGAATCTGATGCAGTGCCTTCCCACCCAGCAAGAACGTATGTGAATTTCATGTCAAAATCACACGCCGCAAACACATTTTGAGTTGGCCAATCTTTTCTTCCTCGAAATCTCGGGGCATCAGATCTTGGCACCTTTACANGAACATGANTANCGTCTATGGCCCCTAAGCAATCCTAAACATATAAATAATAAGACATCTTAAAACAAAATACTTCTTATCATCCTTTCATCAAAGAACATCTACAAATATTTTTAAATGAGTACCTTAAAGTACGGGTAAAATCGATTGTTGTTTTGCAGATATGGATGAACATAATTTCCTGAGGGTTGAATCAGAAATTCAGATTCCAAACTAATAACTGCATCCAACACATTGTGAAAGTGTCTGCTAACCGTCGAACCCGATTGATGAAAGAAAAATGCGACACTTCGATTCTTAGCATTATGGCCAATTATATGAAGAAATTGAGCAACTTGTTGCTCCACTGTCGACCGAATAGCGTCCTTAACTAACCCAGTTGATCTTACTCTTTCACAAAGGTTAATAAATGCCTCTGGACCCATCCTAATAATGTCACGACACCGATTAGTGTGCACAAGATATGACATTAATTTGTCCCTACGACGATCTCTTTCTGGTAGGAAAATGCTTACACTACTTGAATCACTCGAGTACATATCCAAGATCCTCAGCGCGTGTCCAACAATGCATAACATTGTTACTGCAGCCAAAGCAGTGGTTATTTGTAAGTGTTGACGTATAATTGAGATAATATTGAAGTCTACGCCAACCACATCATCATCTATATCTTCACAGTCCAAATATGATAAATCTAGTTCTTCTTCCATCTATATTTACTTAACCAAATATACGTACTATAATTAAAATCATACATTCATATATTTATTACAAAAACCTCATTCATACATTGATACATCATATGTTCATATAAAAAATAATTAGTATACATTTAAACATTCAATAAATATTATACATTAAATAAACATAAAACATTATGACATTACATAAACATAATACATTATATATTCATATAATAAGTTATAAAAAACCATAACCATAATAAATTATATATTCATAAACGTAATTCTTCTTCCATCTACATTTGCTTAACCAAATACATTTAATTTAACAACTTAATAAACACAAATCAATTACACAATCATATATTAAATTCATATATTCATATAATCATATGCTAATTAAAAATATTCATGCAATTCATATAATAATTAAACAAAATACATTAAATATATTAAGTACAAAAACCACACATTCATTATTTATAATTATATATACTAATATGAAACATACCTCTTGAAGACACTTATGAACCTTTGAAGGAAGATTAGAAACAAGATTTGCAGCAATACTCAGCAAGCAGTCACACTAAGATCCTAGTAAGTACTAATTTCAATTGCTAATATTCAAATAAAATGAGTCACAATTCCAAAACGAACCTGTCAAAAAAAAAGGACAAAAAAATGTTATATGATATAATGGTTTAAAATAAATAAAAAATTTTGTACAATATCTACCTCCAGAAGTAACTTTGCTAATTTTGGTTGGAGAGACTCCTTTCTCAATTACTATGGCTTTTTTGGCTTGAATTTTAAGGAGACAAACAATATAGATTGCAGGCAGTTTGCTCCAAAGCTTGATAATTACAATATTTTTGTGGACAAGGCAATTGCAGGATAAACTGGTTTAGATGTTGAAACACATGTTGTTCATCTGCATTAATACAATAACTAATCAACTTTTATTTTATGATGCTTCAACATGATAATTTGTTCAATAAACATAATGTTATGGTCATTAACACCATTTACAGGACCTTTTGCAGACTATAACTGAAGTCATTACAAAGACACTTTAATACACATCAAGTTAATAGTCTATCAAAAAATAAAGAAAGACAATAACCTTAATTTTTTTCCAAGAAATGCCTACAACTTGGTTTTTTGAAAGATGAACAGATCCAGAAACCACGACACAGAGCCTAAACACTTATGCACTTAACAAAAATTGGTCTACTTCTCGCGATGGAAAGCATGAACGAAAACACCTTCAGCGCCTCAAACAACAACATGCAGTTCATGTCAAACATTTTTCAACCATTGAAAGTGGACAAAGATATCACTATGTTTAGTGCACGTCTGAATGACTAACATCCTTCCTAGCTTACCAAATACTTCTAGCTGAGTACATGCACCTTAATTATGCTTATAAAAACCTACAACACATACAAATGGTTAGGCACAATAACAAAATAAAACCAAATCGTTCAACTCGCTGTTACTCTCGGCTGTTTCCAGAAATCCTTGCCCTTAAACCTCCACACAACCGTCGTCCTCCTCCTCTCCATCTCCATCAAGATCAACCTGTCATCCACCGCACACACCATCGTGTTCTTCTCCATGCCAGATCTCTGTCATCTCCGTCCATGCCAAGCGAAGAAGATGATTGGTAGCATCACCCATGCACGAGCCTAAACACATTTCACCTAGCTAGCTGTGGCGACGGACCAAGGAAGGAAGCTCTGGCCAACCGGTGACTGCTACCGGAACGCTCCCATGGCTGCCATGCAAAGAACTGCAAACAACAAGAACGGCTGAAACCGAATACGCACAGGGTCTATCCGGATACTCTTCCTTTGCAATTTCTGAAGAAAACTATATCTGGATACAACAACAGTGTATCCGAATACTTGCCCCAAATTTGAGAAAACCTCCACCCGGATACGCGTTCTTTGGATTCGAATACATGTGCACACCATCTTCATCTTCAACCTTCGTCTTCTTCATCCGTCGTCGTCATCCGCCTCCTTCTTCTTCATCATCCCCTCTCCACAACCACACGTCTTCCACCTGCAAAAAACAAGGATAATGTGTGTGTGAGAAACATACCTCAGCAGATCTGCAGAGCTCCTACTCTCCACACCTGCTGATCTTCACCACACACATACAACTCTTGCCAAAGCTCGTAAACTCTCTTGCTTCATTCACTCTATCTAAACACACAACCATAGCTTTTAACACACACTCCAAACTTATACGTTAATGGTTTTTCACAAAGCTTCTTTTTGAAATTCAAACAGATTCTCTCCTTGCTTTGCATCGAATGGTTGTGTCAACCAGGGAATCTGGCCAGGGAATCTCCCAGCTATTTACCAGCTACGTACACTGTGCTGCAATGGCCTGAAAATTTCTCATACTGCAAAGGCGGGATAACTATGCCCAAGACACTGCAAAATCACATGGCAATGGAAAAGAATAGTGTTCTCGTGAAACAACAGTGAATGAGTGAATGTGTTTTGTGGTTTTTGTTTTATGTTAAAATGGATTTTGCTTTTTTAAATTTACGTTAATATCAGGTTTTATTCACTTGGAATTTTCAGAGTAACAGAGGGTATATGAGTCTTTTGGCTGTAAATCATCGCAAATCGTCTCATTTTTGCGAGATGGTGAGGACAGTGCAATGAACTGAAAATCACCGTAAATCCTCGCTTTTCCATCGCTTGAAATCAGTCCAAGGGAACGCAAAATTTAAAACTTTCGTCGCTCGCAAATTCGCTTGAACAATACAATCTGTTCAAGCGAACAAAGCATTAAGGAAATGTTTTGTCAGTATCCAATTGTTAACTAATGCCTATAATTTGATTAATTAAAAGAATTAGGGTTAAATATGTTTTTAGTCCCTATACTTTGGGGCGATTTTGGTTTTAGTCTCTCTTTCAAACTAAAGTACAATTTAGTCTTTCAACTTTAGAAAACTCTGGTTTTAGTCTTTTCTACCAAATTTTTTTTAACTTTATTTGATGTTTCAAACGCGTTTATTAGTTAACATTGAAGCAAAAATGTGTCAAACAATGTAAAAAAAATTTTTTTGCTTCAATGTTAACTGAGAAACGCGTTTGAAACAGCAAATAAAGTTAAAAAAATTTGGTAAACAAGGCTAAAACTAGAGTTTTCTAAAGTTGAAAAACTAAATTGTACCTTAGTTTGAAAGAGGAACTAAAACCAAAATCGCCCCAAAGTATAGAGACTAAAAACATATTTAACCCAAAGAATTATTACCTTTATATCTTAACTTTCTCAATCATAGTAAATTATTCAAACTTATTTTATTTTATAACTATCCATGATTTAATCGAGTTTTTATTATATATTTACATCTAATACAACAATATTATAATTTTAAGTTATATTTAATTTTTATATAATTAAAAAATAAAAACTAACTAACCGGATACTCATTCCACCTGACTGACATGTAAATGAGTATAATTTTTTTCCACCCATATTAGTCTTATTGTTAGCAGTAATTTTAGCATAAATCCTCTTCAATAATTAACAAATGAGTTATTTGAATAATTCATAATAATTATTTGAGTTAAATATATTTTTAGTCTATACGTTTTGGGGCGATTTTGGTTTTAGTACCTCTTTCAAACTAAGGTACAATTTATTCCTTTAACTTTAGAAAACTCCGGTTTTAGTCTTTTTTACCAAACTTTTTTAACTTTATTTGTTGTTTCAAGTACGTTTCATTATAACATTTAGATTTTTACATTGTTTGACACATTTTTGCTTAAATGTTAACTTAGAAACACGTTTGAAACAACAAATAAAGTTAAAAAAATTTGGTAAAAAGGACTAAAACCAGAGTTTTCAAGTTGAAGGACTAAATTGTACCTTAGTTTAAAAGAAGAACTAAAACCAAAATCGCCCCAAAATATAAATACTAAAAATATATTTAACCTTTTATATAAGATCTTCTACTGCATAAAAGTATAATTCATGAATCATATATAAATAATAAACAAAACTCCAAGCTGAAATAAATTAACAACACTAACAATAATTTTATTTTATACACGTTCGATTATATATAGATTAATTCTAATTTATATTTTTTTTTTCATCTTCTAAATTTTTTATGATAAACTTGAAAAAAAAAACTAAAATGCCTTTAAATTCAATGCGCAAGTACAGAATGATTTGCCTTTTTCACATTCTTTTATCAATAATTAAATATTAAGGCTTAACAAAGACAGTCCAACAGCATTGTGTGGCTGGTCAATGGCCTTAATTAAATTATACAGAAAAAATAAATAGATTGAGATTAGTTTATAATGTTTATATTAGTTAGTTTATTAATTATTTTAACTAATGTTCACTTTTTAAGAATATATATAAAAGATATTTTAAAACAATAAAATTATAATTTATAGTCATATTTAAAAATTTATATATTTCAATTTATTATCATAGGACGGAGAAGGAAGTATAATGAGTAGAATATATGCAGAAACCCTAAAACCTGGAGGGGATAGGATAGGAGGGAAACCAAACACGAGGGCATGGAATACGGTTCAAATCTCTCCTCTAATTGCAAGGCTATCACATCACTTGATAGTGGAGGAAATGTTGCTATCTTACCAGGTTTTCTGATATTTATTTATCCTATGTTTATTATGGCTATTAATTTTTCATTTTTTGTTGTTGTAAATTTAAACAATATATTTTCTTCTTATTTAGGACTTCTACTCCTGTTACCTTTTTATTCCAATTAATATATATATATATATATATATATATATATGTATATATTTAAAGTTTGATATAATTTTCTCTCTCAAATATATTTCTTAAATTAAATTAATTACTTAAAATAAAATTAAAAATATTGATGATTAATATCTAAAAAATGAAAATGTTACATTTGAAAAATAGGTTTAATGATTTGGTATGTCTTATTTTTGGGTTAGATTCTCAAATAGGACCCTATTTATTAGTTTTCTAATTGAATCTTTAATTTTAAAAAATTGAAACAAATTGAACCTTTCCGTCAAATTGGAAAAACACCGTTTGAGTAGTGTGTTCATGGCATGCTTTGTAAGAACCTAGAAAATAAAGTATTAGAGTAGATAGGTGTATTAAAATAATGAGACGAACATTTTTGTTTTAAAATAATATAATATAAATAGAAATTTCTAAAGTTCGGGTCATTATCTAAACACCTTCTATCTCTCTAAAACACCATTCTCTTCCATTTCTCTCACTTCTCTCTACAAATTCTTACTCCTCAATCATATGTTCAATGATCAGGAAATGCCTAGACAATCACTGAGTCGAAGGCTACTTATCTGTCTGACCAAATTTTCCATCAGAGCAAGTAAGTTTCGTGCTCTTTTCTTAGCTTTTCCCTAATATGTAATCATGTCAAGAATTTGTTCTAGCATGTATGATTTGATGATATTATTTAATTCTTAACTTAATTTAGGTTCTAAGGTTGGTTTCTCCTCATCAATCGGTGAATTGTAGGTTTCTAGACTTTTCCTTGCAGTGTTAGCCTCGGTTGGGGTATCTCTAGAGTTGTTCTAATTGGTTAGAGGTAAGGGAAGCTAGTTAATTGTTTTTAAATGTATGCATGTGGTAGAGAGTTAATGTATGATATTACTAAACTGTTTGAATGGTAAATTGTAATGTATGTTTGTGATAATTGAGGTATTAAGTTGAAATTGACGGATCCTATGATGATGAGTAGTGAGATGAATAATGAATCTGTTTGTATGTATATATGAGGTATTATATCTACATTGTTGAATTGATCTGTGTTTTGATTGAAATTATTGAAAGAAAAAAGTAACTTCATGGTAGAATAATTTGGTCTATAAATGAGTTTTGAGGAAGAAAATAATAAATGGTTGGTTACTTGTTTATGGGCAGTTTAGATTTAGTATAAGCTGAGTCAGGTCATGTTCTATCATCTAAAGTAGTAGCAATTTGAGTTATGATTGTATGGTGAAGATAATGTAGAGTTCTACTTGTGTTAGAACTCAATTTGGAGGAAGTGAGGTAGTAAAAATTTGAGTTTGGGGTCCTGTATGCAATTGGTCTGTTGGGGTAACTTTGGTAGGTCAAATTTGACTTACTTGAGTTCTTAAGTTAGTAAAACATGTGTCAAAAGTGGTAGATTGGATTTTGGGTCTATAAATTGTGATTTTAAAGGTTTTGAAGTAGGAATTGGTCCATAAACACTTTAGAATGATGGTGGAAAGGTTTAAAATCATTTGTTCAAGTATAATTAGGCATATAACATAAATTAGGATGATTAGAAGTTGGGAAAAATAGTTAGAATTGGTAAATGGGGTTTGAGTTGCATAATTCTGCAGAATTTGTGCTGCAAAATTATGCAGGCTCGCTGAGCGAATAGATTTGCACAAGGAGTAGTCATGGCGAGTTGCTCCAAGGCGTGGTACAGACTAACCTCGTGAGTATAGTAAGGTCAAACCCATTGACAATGACTTTGCAAAGCAGTAGAAGCCACCATGAGTGCTCAACCCGCCATAGGTCAACAATCATTCTAAGTTCGGACAATCAAAGTCAGTGTTGTGTTATGCAAAAAGTTTCTTAATTGTTTAATTGATTTGTATGATTGTATGTTATGCGCTTAATATGTATGTTGATTGATCTTTTATTTAAACTAGCTTACCCTGATGTTTATTGCTTGTGTTTTGTATGTGTTGATGTTCTTTTCTTTGTAATGATCATCCTGTGAGTGTGAGCAGAGAGGGACGAGGTAGCTCTGGAGCAGGTGTTGGATGGTGGTGATGCAGTAGCTTAGTTTAGTTAGTATAATATTATGTATAGTTTTGGAATACTAGATGTATATGTATAAAGTTTTAAATTCTATGGTTATTTTGGATAACTGTGAATTATAATACTTTATATTATAGTTGGACAACTGTTATATTTTATCATATATGTGAGGATTATAATATGGTTTATAGCTATATTTTGGGATGTTACATGTTTATTGTGTTTTTTCAATGATGTGACACAATTTATATGGTAATAAGGTGATTATGACATATAAGTTCATATTTACAAATTGAGGAAATTTTAATAACACCCAGCCTAAGATTTGTGAAAAAAAAAATTGGGAAAAATTGAGTGCTTCTTCAAATTAGGGTTTCTTCCTAAGGTTGATGTTTGAAGAGATTTGGGACGAAGATGCTGGGTTCTCTGACTGGTGGCTCTCTCGCGGTAGATAGAGGTTCGAAAAATTTCCTCACAGAGGAGATTGAACGATGTTGTTTGAATGGGTTGCTGTTGTTTCTAGTTTTGTGATTTCGATTTCTCTTTAAAGGTTGAATCGCTATCTGTGTCGCGGTGGCCATTAAGGTTGCACGATTGAACTGGGACGCAATTTAGGTTTTGTGAAGGTGATAGTGTTGATGCGTCAATGGAGGATGCTTGAAACTTAGGTTTGCCATGGTTGTTGACTTTGGGTGGCTCGTGATTTGTATTCACAGCGGGAGCAATGGTGATGAACGAAGATAATGATGATTCTCGAACTGGGTTTTGCAATTAGGAGTCTCTCAATTCTTTGCGGTTTGCGCAGAGTGGCCATGACTGGTGGTTGGTGGGGCATGTAAGTTGAGGTGTGGTGATGGTTCGGTGATGATGTCCTCACGGCGGCTCACGGTTGAAGTGTGGCGGCCATCAACTTCCTCTTTTACCATTGATGGACGTTTAGTGAATCCTAAACTCTCTGACAAAATCCCTAATTTCAAAAACAAGAGAGTGATGAAGATGGTAGTTGAATGGTATTAATGATGGCTGGTGCGAGAAAAATGAGGAAGAAGGATGGTAGTAGATGAAATTCCTAATTTTCAAGCAAAAAAGATTGAGAGAGAAGGACGTTAGTGGATGAAATCTCTAATTTTCAAAATAATTTAGTTTAATTAACTTTTCTCAATTTTTTTTTTAATTTTAAGAAACAAAAATCTACCTCAAACTCAACTAAAATTATCTATCAATTTGTCTCGTCATTTAAAAAACTAACGTATCCAGGTGAACATAAACCTAAAATTTAAAGTATAGTGACATAAAAACCAATTGTAAAAATTTATAACCACTTGGTATATTCAAGGAAAACAATCGAATTCAGAAATATATTTTTTCATTTTTTATAAGTAACAAAAATAATATAAAAAGATATTCTGTTACAAAAAATTATACCATTTTTTTATAGTTTACTTCAGACATTAAAATAAACTTATTATTTTTAAGTTAATTATTTTATTTTAGCATAATTAAAAAAAATTAAAACAATTACTATAATAAGTTGGAGAGAATTCTTTTAAAAAATATGTTACTTTTACCAATATTTTAAATTAAAGTATTAATATAGCATTGGTGACAATTCACAAACATTATTATTTTTAATAAATATGAGATTCATGACGAATTTAAATATTTTACTTTGATTTGATGAAATTTAAAAATATTAAAATTAAATATATATTAAAAAAATTGCTTCAAACCTAATTAGAAAGAAGTTTAAATTAAGCTATGTAAATATAACAAATTTTATTAATTTAGAAAATTGTTGTAGTTTACAATAATGGGAGATGTTTAAAACGGATAACAAAAATTAGTTACTAGGAACACTATATTAGACAAGTTTGACCTTATACATAGATTAATTCATTCATATAATTGTTAGACAAAGTAAACATTAGATAAATTATTTTACATATTTATTATATGGGTCTAGAAATATCCATTAGATAAGTATTTTGATACACTAATTAAACAAGTTTGGTAATAAACATTAAACGAGTTTGCCCATATACTAATAAGACAAGTCTCACAGTATACATTGCACAATCTTATTTCTCCACTTGCAAATTATATAAGTTTATTAATATACATTAGACAATTTACAATACAATAAAATGAGTCTGCAGTTACATTGATTGGACCACTATATGTCTACACACTAATTAAATTATTCTAACAACAAACTTTAGACAAATATGTCTATACACTCTTTAGATAAGTCTAGCAGTATACATTATACAAGTTTGTCTATATATAAATTAGACAATTTTATCTATTAACTAATTAAACGAATCTTGCAATACATATTACACAAGTTCGAAGATACACTTATTAGATGAGTCTAGCAATACACATTATACAAATATGTTTGTATACTAATTAAATAAGTCTAACAATACACATTAGGTGAGTTTATCTATGATTGATTAGATGAGTCTGACAATATACACCAGACAAATCTTTCCACACACTTATTAGAAGAATATAGCAAAAACATTATGTGAGATTTTGCATACAATAACTATACGAGTATAACAAAAATTATTGGACAAGTCATTTCATACGTTGATTAGACGAGTATAAAAAAATTATCAAACAACTCTAAGAATACATTGATTAAATAAGCAAAGCAAAAAACATTAGACAAGATTGTCAATGTATTGGTTAAACGAGTCTAGTAATACACATTAGATGAGTCATTAATATATTTATTAGATGACTCTAGCAATATACATTAAACAATTTTTTTTGCACACAAATTAGACGAGTCTATTAATAAACATTAGACAAGTTTGTTCATTTACTGCTTAAATAAATCTTGTAATACATTTTAGACGAGTTTATTCATAATTGATCAAATGAGTATATTAAAAAACATTACTTAGGTTTAGTAATACATATTGTACGAGTTTGCCTATATATTGATTAGATGAGCATAACAAAAAATATTAGATTATTCATTACATATATTAATGAAACAAGTATAAGAATACACATTAGACGACCATGTCTATACACTAATCAGACAAGTCTTGTAACACACATCAGACGAGTTTATCCATGCACTGGTTACACCAATATAACAATATACATTAGATGAGTCTATTCATATACATATTATATTAATATATTAATACACATACAATTATATCCATTTTATAATCAGGCAAATTTTGCAATATATATTACACAAGTTTTGTCCATATACTAATTAGACTAATCTAACCATACAGATCAGATAAATATGTTTGTATAATTATTAGAAGAGTCTAACAACACACAGTGAACGAGTTTGTCAGTGCATTGATTGATTAGACAAGTCTAACAATTCACAGTGCATTGATTAATTAGACAAGTCTAACAATTCACATTACTTTAGTCTATTCATACAATTTATATTTTAAACAAGTCTAACTCTACATATTTCTAAATATCCTTTATACTTTTAGAGAATTTATTTTATTTTTACACATGTTTTATACTTTATATTTTTACAAAGTCTATTATTTACATTTATATATATATATATATATATATATATATATATATATATATATATATATATATATATATATATATAGACATTCTAAACTTATAAATTATTTTTAAAATTAATTTTATTCAAAATTTAATTATAAATTTAACAATATTTATTATTATTATTTTCAATTTCTAATCCTCTTTTAATAAATACATAAACCAACATCAACCTGGTAGATAGACATGGATTTTATGTTAAAAAACAATTCAAATATGTGTTACTTTTTACCGATATTTTAAATTAAAGTATTAATATAACATTGGTGACAATTTACATCACATTATTTCAAATTATTGTTTTTAATATGAGATTCATGACTAATTTAAATATTTTACCTTGATTTGATGAAATTTAAAAATATTAAAATTAAATATATATGTAAGTTTTGCTTCAAACCTAATTAAAAAGAAGTCTAAATTAAGCTATGTGAAAATAACATAAATTTAACTTATATTAATTTAGAAAAGGATTGTACTTTACAGTAATTGGAGATGTTTAAATCGGATAAAAAAATTCAGTAACCAACATAAAACTTAACAATAGATTAGAATTATTATTTTTATATAAGGGTTCAACCTAATTTTTTACTTTGATACTCTAAAATTGTTCAAACCTAAACTGAAATGAATTATTTAAAAATTATTATACTACCTATTAACTCATGTTACAAGAAAATACAATAATATATATATATATATATATATATATATATATATATATATATATATATATATATATAAAATTTGTGAGAACCTGAAAAATGGGTTAAAAGAGTAAATACGTGTATTATACTAATGGGCAAGATTCTTTTCAATATAAGTAGATTTTTTTTCATTAGCATAAGCACCTCAATCTCTCTCTAGAATCACTTCTTCTTTTTTCTATCTTTTCTCTAAAAATCCTTTTCAATGAACTGTTTGTTCAACCACCAGGAAATACTTAGGTGATCTTGGTGTTGAGGGCTCTGCTACCACCGATCAATTCTTCGTTCTTCAGTTGGTGAGTCGTTCTCCTTCTTCTCTATGCTTTTAGGGTTGCGAACATGCACCGATTCTATCGTGCATTGTGGTTTGTAGTTTCTCTTCTCCACTTTATAGCTCAACGGTAGTTTTAAGAGTTGTTTCCATCACCATTTTGGTGGTTGTATGTCTAGGTTCTTCACCGAGTAGGGTATTGTGGAAGCGGTGTTGTGAGTTGGGTCGTTCAAACTCGAAGGTAAGGGGAACTAGAAATACTCTTTAAATTTGTTGTATGTTGTGTAAGAATGTTGCTTGTTATACTGCTATGTTGATTGGGTCTTGTTTTTAATTGTTGAACAGATTGAGTTGCATGTCTTGAAATGATTGATTGTGAATGTGTGAATCAGTGTTGTGAATTGATTAGAGAAGTGTGCTGTTGTAATTAAATTGGTTGGGACTGTGAATTCTGTCATGAGAGTTGTTAAGAAGAGGTCAAAGGAATGGGCAGGGTTTTAAGTTCTTTGGAGAGGAAGTGAGGTGGTGAATTTGGGAATTAGGGGCTCTGGGCATACTTGGGTTGTTGGGGTAGTCTTAGTAAGTGTAATGTTTGAGTCACCAAATGGGTAAAAAATGAGTACTAAGTGGCATAATCGAGCTTGGGTCTCTAAGTTGATGATTTTAGGATTTTAGTGTGGGAAGTGAGTCTTAATCAAGTTAGAATTGCAGTAGGAACGTTTATAATCAACTAAACAAGTTTAATCAGGCACAAAACATGAATTAGGGGGGATGTAGAAGTTGGCGAAAAGGACTAGGAATGGTGAAATGGGTGTGAGAGTGCATAATCCTGCAGAACTTGTGTTTTACAAATCATGTAGACTCGCTATGCGAATGCTCTCGCATAGCGAGTCCTTGTAGAGAGTGCTCACTCTTTGGGTCATTCGTTGTGCAAGCTGATGCGCTGTGCGAATGACCAGGGGGTGCTGCTCTCTGCTTGTGGATTCGCATAGTGAATCTTGTTGCTATGCAACTGGTGGAGGCTTGGAGCCACTGCTATTTTAATTTGAAAAGAGAGATGGGCGCAAAGCGAAAAAGTCTAGGGGTGTGCTCTCTGTTTGAGTTCTCGCATAGCGACCTGAGTGCACTATGCGAGAAACCTAAGGTCTGGCACCTCAACGAGTTAATTCACATAGCGAATAAGGGTGCGTTGTGCAAGACTATCCCGTCTCGCCTTGCAAATAGGGTGCCCTATGCCAACACTCTGAGTTCAGTTTACTCTTTAGCTACTTGTTTTGATTTGAACTAAGTGTGTGTGATGATTTAAATATAAAGTATGATTGTTGTGGTGTTATTAAGTTGCAAGTATGTGGTCTAAAAGGTTGTGGTTGGTCTTGAATGTAACAAAGTGTGCTACATGGACATAATTCCATGATCCTCAAGGAGAGGATCCATGGTGATACCTTTTTAGTGTGTTTTAGAATGATTTGCATGGAAGCTCAGTCTTGGGGGTTATCCTGAAACTACAATGGTCAATCATTCTCAAGTAGAGAGGATTGAACCATGTCGTGAACAGTAGCAGGAGGTCTTTGTCTTGAAGGCTTCCAGTATGCTCCAAGGCACGATACAAACTAATCTCGTGAGTATGGTAGGGTGAAACCCATTGGCAACGACTTTGCAAAGCAGTAGAAGCCACCACGAGTACATGACCCGCCATAGCTCGACAATCATTCTAAGTCCGGACGAGTCAGTTTAAAGTGTAACGAGTCTTGTAGTGTAATTCAATATGCTTGAATGAAATTTGCATGCTGTGTGTGATTGTATAACATGATTTTTGTATATATAGCTCACCCTTTCTGCTTGTGCGTGTCTTGTTTGTGTTGTGTTTTTCTTTTGCAATGATAATTTACTTGGATGTGAGTAGAGGGCGATGAGGTACCCATGAAGCACGCATTGGAGGATGATGATGGTGCAGTTTAGTTCCTTAGACTTCTTAATTATTTAATGTATTTTGAAATACTGTTAAGTTTAAAGTTTTAAATTATGGCCTTTTTTGAGATGACTGTAATCCTAAGACGCTACTTCTGACTGTTCTCTTATATTTAAATGTCGACTTTTATATTATATTATGTTTTCTATATAATCGAGATGTCACGTAATTAATTAATTTGATTTGATTTTTCTTGAACATGATATGAGAATAATTTTGTTTAATATATAAATATAGTGGTGAAATAGGTGTCTTGGTGGTGCAAACTTAAATGGTTAATCTTAGACAAAAATAAATGCTATGCAAAAAAAAAATGTTACAAAATAATTGATTTTAATGTTTTTATTTTGAATTTCATAAAACATTGGAAAAATATAAAAGTGTGAATAAAGATTGTGTATTTTATGGAGATAAATCACAAAATTATTTTGCAGTAAATATATTTAATATAAACAACTTTGTACTTTGTTATTATTTTTCGTTGAAGATTAAAAATTCTTGCGGTTTTTTTTATTATAATTCATTTCCTATTATAAAAAATGACGAACATAATCAATAATCAATATTTAAAATTATTTAATATCATACATAATATAAGTATTTAATTACAGTAAATTCATGAGTGAAATGAAATTATTTATTAATTTATAATAAAATTATTTATTATTAAATGCTCTTATACGATTATAATAATAGAATCAGTTTATTAGTAATTAAAAATTTGTTGATAAAATGTTTGTGGATAAATTTTATTAATCTAGAAAGTTCGTTAATAACAACTAAAATATTAGTCGATAATTATCAAGTGGATAAAATCCATCAATAAATATTTTTTTCATTCTTTTCTTTCTTATCTTTCTCTCTTTTTCTTCTTCTCTTTATGCCATTGTATCTCTGCTTCTTGTACCAACTTTGAACTTCTTTTCTTTCTTTTTATCTTTCTTTTTTTCTCTTCTTATCACTATCCTACTTAATTTATTAAAGGTTTAAACCTTTTTTTTATCCCTAGGTTATAAGCGGATGTTCAGTTTAGTTCCCGTTTTTTAAAATGTAAATCTTTAGTCCCTAAGTTATAAAAAATGTATCAAATGAGTCATTTTTTGACTTGAAATACTGTTTTTTGTTGTTTCTTAACAATTGCTACATCTTTAGATTGTTCTGATTTGTTTCTTAATAATAACAGCACTTTAGATTGCTCTTTGTACTTTGACCATGAACATCAAAAAAGGACTCATTTGATACATTTTTTATAACTTAGGAACTAAAGGTTTACATTTTTAAAAGCGGGGACTAAACTGAACATCCGCTCATAACTTAGGGACCAAAAAGAGGTTTAAACCTTTATTAAAACAATACTATTAGTCTTGACAAAAAAAATCACTTTATTAAAGATAAATTTACTTATGAAAAAACCTATGATAAATTTTAAGATATATAATTATTGACAAATTCTACACTAACTGCTAAAAACCCAACACAAAAACTGTACTACTCATTTTACTAAAAAACAAATTTGTCTGTAATAATAATAATAATAATAAGGTTTAATCATTTTCGAGGTTTCTGTTTATGCATAATCATCTCAAATAGGTCTTTTTATTACTCGTGTTCTTAATTAGGTCTTTATTTGTGTAAAATTGAATCAATTGAACCCTTACTGTCAATTTTGATATAACGACGTTAGATTGCAGTGAGGTAGGATGCTGACTTTGCACATGTGAAACATGTGACAAAGTTATGTGGAATTTAATTATTTTAAATTCTAAAAAAGGTTTAATCTCACCAGAAGTCCTTATTTTTGTCCAAAATCTTAAATAGGTCTCTTTTCTTTTTGGCGTATCAATTGGGTCCCTATTAGTGTAAATTTGATTCAATTAGAGGCCTACCGTCAAATTCACCTAACGACAGTTAAATATTTGGTTACGTGGCCTGCACAGTTGAATTACTAATGACATGCGGCTTTTTTATTGAGTTTTTTTTAAAGACCATAGGTAATAGCAGATTGAGGGAAGGGTAAAATTGGAAGGATGAAAAATTGTAAGGGTTGTCACCTTTAATTGGAGGAAAAAATTGAGGGAAATCGCGTTCATTGTTAAGGTTGTTATTATAAGGATTACTTTGAAGGTGAAATCGAGGTCTTTGTTCGATTGCAAGCGACACGGTTCCTTGGTGAACAACATCGTCTTCGAAGCGCGAAGGTGCATATGCGAGTTGGTTGAAGAAGTTAAAGCACGAGGTTAGGTGTGGGTCCTTCTGTTGTTGGAAGCGCTAGGTTGAAGCACATGGTGAGTGGAGGTTAATCTGAAGCAAGGTTAGTGTTTGTGTTTTATTTTCTTTTCTTTTATAGTTGGGGAACTACAATATTCGGTGGTGGTCCCCCATTCATGTATGGTGTGGTCTTCGTTGTTGATTGCATTTCGGTGGTCCCCTATGTACAATTGATTAATGACATTGGTGCCATGCATATGGCTAACTTAGCAAGGCTTAACGGTGAGGTTCCTTTATACGTTGTGCATGTTGTTTCTGATCGGAAGTTATAAATATGCTTCCACATATTACTAATGATGAAGGAGAAGTTGAAAAAGAGGGTGAAGAAGGTGGTGATGGTGTTGAAGGAGATGGTGATGTTGATGGTGACTTTGAACAAGTGAATGAGGGTCAAGAAGATGGTGATGTTGTTGAAGTAAATGGTGTAGTTGATGATGACTTAGAAGAGCTACATGAGGGTCAAGAAGCTAGTGATGATGTTCAAGTAGAGGTTGAAGTTGAAGAAGAGCAAGACTTGAATATGTGTGAAGGATTTGTGGAGGATGAAGTTAGTCTTTCTAGTTGAAGTTCATCTGCTGATGAAGGTGATGTACAGGGAAATAATGAGTGCTTAGAGGGACTAGTAGATGTGAGTGTTGAATGTGATATAGACGGTGATGTAGATGGTAATGCAGAAGTAGAAGTACAAGTAGAAAGTATTGATGAAATTGATGAAAGTGATGATGTGAGTGTTGATACTGATGATCATGATGATAGAGGTTTGTCAGATGAGGAGTGGAAATATGAGGAATTACATAGTGGATGTGATAATGATGAAGAGGATAATGACATTGAAGGTTATGGGAGGTTTGGTACTTTTTCTATGCCAAAAACTATGGTAGACTACACATGGGAAGTGAGAACTTTTTTTTTGCAGAAAAACAAGATATTTTAGATGTTGTAAAAGGGTATGCATTAGAAAATGGGAGGAACATAAAGTTTGTAAAAAATGACAAAAGAAGATTGAGGCTGAAGTGCTTTGGGGCAAAAGGAGGATGTCTATGGAGCATATACTTTGGTTATATGGAGGCTGTAAAATCATGGCAGTTGAGAACTAAAGAGACAATCATACATGCAACAGGGAGTTCAACCTGAAGTTACTTGATGCCAAGTGGTTGAGCAAAAAAGTTGCTGAAAACAGTAAGGGAAAATCCTAAAATTAAGGGTGTAGAAATTCGTGAAAAAGTTCAAAGGAAGTGGAACATTGGTATTTCTAGGTGTATGACTTATAGAGCCAAAGCTATTGCTTGCGATGACATTGATGGGTCTTTTAATGATCAATATAAGAGGATATACGATTATGTGCATGAGGTGTTGGGAAGAAATCCAGGATCTACAGTTAAGGTGGAGGTTGAGAATAATCAGCATGAGATTATTTTTAAGAGATTTTACTGTTGTCTTAAAGCATGCAAAGACAACTTTGTGTGTTGTAGGTCAATAATTGGATTAGATGGAGCCTTTTTGAAAGGGAAGTATGGTGGTGAGTTGTTAATAGTTGTTGGGCGTGATGGAAATGATCAAATATTGTCCATTGCATATGCAGTGGTAGAAGGAGAAAACAAAGATTCAAGGACGTGGTTTTTGAATCTTTTGATTGATGATCTTGGTGGTGAAGAAGTATGTTCATCAATAACATTTTTTTCAGACCAACAAAAGGTAATAACCATATTTAATTTGCTTGTTTCATACATTCAATTATTAATATCATATGGTCCTAACTGTTCTTTTATATTTTAACACTGCAGAGTCTACTACCAACCATACAACAACTACTCCATAGTGTTGACCAGAGGTTTTATGTAAGACACTTATATTCAAACTTCAGAAAAAAAATTCCCAGGTAAAAATCTCAAACGTCTGATGTTGAGGGCAGCTACTACCAGTCATCCAGAAAATTGGGAGAGGGAAATGAAAAACATTAAAGATGTAAATGAAGATGCATTCAAGCATTTGATTGTCATCCTTCTAAGGTAAGACTGTATTGTTTCATACCACTTATTCATTTAAGTCTGTAGCTGTGAAATCATACCATGTAGAAGTAGATATTATTGCAGGTTTAATACGTGAATATTGAGTAGGACAACACCAACATGTAGAAGTAGATATTAGTTACAATGTGCTTAGTTGCAGGTTTCAAGATTACTGGATATAGGAGTACTTATTACTCTAAAATTTTGTTTATTTCATATGGTGTAGATACTGGTCCAGGTCCAGATTCAGTGCAACACCAAAATGTGACACATTAGTCAACAATATGAGTGAGGCTTTCAATAGTGTCCTGGTTCACACCAGGACTAAACCAATTCTAACAATGCTGGAAGAAATTAGGGTGTACATCATGCAAAGATGGGTAAAAAAAAAATCTAAGATACAATATTTCTCAAGATCAATTTGTCCAAAGATCCAAAATAGATTTACAAAGGAATCCCAAGCAACCAAGAACTAGATCCCTAGGTAACTTTCTTCTCCACTTCTTACATGTGTTTGGTACTTTGTTCATTCCTAGGTAAGCTTTTGTAATTGTTTTTATAATTTTTTCACAGCTGGTCAGCAAATTAACTCTTTGAAGTCAGACACATCTCCAGAGTGGAGAAAAATTTGTTGTAAACATAGACGAGTTTTCATGCTTTTGTAGGATATGGCAAATCACAGGAATTCCATGTTGCCACTCCCTAGCCGCAATGAAGTTTCTCAATATTGATGGACAACAATTCATTCCGGCTTGCTTTCTAAAGTCCACCTATGAAGAAACATATGCATCTATCATATACCCCATCAGCGGAAACAACATGTGGGCCCATGGACCATATCCGGATGTCATGCCTCCTAGAAAAAAAGTTATGTCTGGAAGACCTAAAAGGAAAAGAAGTCTGGAATAGTGGAAGCTGAGAAAAGATTATTCTCGAGTGAGCAAGGGTGGTTTGCAAAAGAGATGCGAACTGTGTAGGGAGGTTGGGCACAACATGAGTCATTGCCCTAAAGCTCAAGCAACTCAAGAACCAATCATCCCATCATCACAATTATCTGAAGTTTGCCAACAACCTGAAGCTCAAACATAGAAGTCTGTATGAATGAGAATGATGTCAAGTTTATGCATCTTATTATGCAATAATTGACTTCTAAGGAACAATGTTCATGCTTTTTTTGTTATGTACTTAGTGAATATTTTTGGATGTTTGTACTTTTTAAAGTACATTGAAGTTAGACTATTGTCATTGAAAAAGTCTAATGTGAATGATTGTTATTAGTTTTATTCTTATCAGACATATCAATTTCATATCAGTTTGATTCTAATTCTGTTGGTGATTTGTTTTGTAGCTCTGGACGTGCTTCATGTGATTTTGATATATGTTGTATGGTGTCATACATTGAATGATGTAGAAACAGTGAGCATTTATGTAATTTTTTCATCAGTCATACATAGAACCTCCAACATATTATGGGTTCAATCATAAAAGTAGTAAAAGGTTTTCATATTTCTGGACTGTCGAGTTTGTGCACAAACAGTTGCACCCTAACGAGTTAGGAAGGAAACAAAAGCCGTTGGCGTTATATATTTAGGATTCTTCATCACTTTATCTTTCTCCAAACACAAGCCATGATGCTGACATAAGAACTCCTCTGCCATGTTCCATGTGTAAAAATAACTACTTCAGATTTAGATCAATAGGGCAGTACACAACTTCATTCCTTCACAAAGTCAAATACATAATCAGTACAATCCTACCAAAACCACCAACACTACTACATTATGGATTTACCATCCATATTGAAATAACAATAACATCAAGTATACAAACCAAAAATACCAGCCCTATCAACACCTTCATCCATTTCTCCACAACCTTAACAAATTTATGCAAATCACTCATCATCTTCGTTCCACCTCCCATTTCTCCTGTCTTTGACACATACTCATGCTTTTCTTCCCACTTCACATTCGTATAGCTTTTCTCACTACCATCGTCACAACACCATTTGAAGAAATTACAACCCACCTTCATGTCCATTCTGCAAAAAAAAAAAAAAAAAATTTAAACGACTTTCTAGTCAAACAAAACACTTCTCATCAACATTTTTTTACCTTGTACTTAGGGCAGCCCCAAAATTGCTTCCCTTTATTCTTATGTGATCGAGCTATTCTTACCACAGTTTTCTCTCCACGCAAGTAAAAGGGTGATCCATCACCACGAAAAATGACATAACAGTTCTCATTGCGCCACCCATTGCATGTTAAAGATGAACAAGAATGTGATTTCTGCAATTCATTATCCATCTCTTCGAATCAAACAAAGAATGCGACTTCTGCGATTTTCCCCCTTTAAACGAACCTGATCGTAAACCCCCCCCCCCCAATTTGTTTTTGGCTTTCAGTTGCATTTTTAAAAACGAACCCTTACAATTTTTCATCCTTCCAATTTTGCCCTTCTCTCAATCTGCTATTACTTATGGTCTTAAAAAAAAAAACTCAATAAAAATGCCACATGTCATTAGTAATTCAATTGTGCAGACCACGTAACCAAATATTTAACTGTCGTTAGGTGAATTTGACGGCAGGCCTCTAATTGAATCAACGGTTTATTAAAAATACTCTATGTTAAATTTTTGTTTCACATCAACGGTTTATTAAAAATATAAAAAAAGTTTTTTTTTATGTTTTTGTAAACTTTGTTATCTAATTGAGTTATGAATTGAGAGAGTTATCTAATATTAAATATCTTAGGAAAATTATATTTGAAATTTTTATTTTATTATTTATATGATATAGTATACTTGCTAATATTTTAATCTTAATACAATTTCCAATTTACCAATGGATGCTATCAATAACTTTTATCGACAAATTCATTAGTAACACATTTCTACCCGTAATTAAATTGTAACATACATTAATAAAATTTCGTTGATAATTATGAAATTTTTTGTAATGTTATAAAAAGAAAAAAAAAATCAAACTATATATATTGACAACACAATTTTACGATTAAAATTATAAAATTGATTTGAACTTAGTTACCAATTAATTTAGTTCTTTTTCTTTCGGATGCACTTTTAACTCAAAAATTAAATCAAACTACATCATTAAAAAACACGTAAAGACATAGAATGATTTGTTTCACTTATGAGAATTCGTAGTTAAAATAACTACTTAAAAGATCGCACTAGAAAATAAAATATTAAACAACACAATTATTATGATTTTAAACTAAAATCTAATATACCTCATAATGATTTGTTTTACATATAAGAAACAAACAAAATAACTAGTGAGATTAAAAAATTTCAACTTCTTTAAAAGTTAAAATCATAAATTGAAATGTGATTTTTTTCTCTTATTTTTATTTGTTTGCTTGTAGATTTAAGATGAGTACAAATATATTAATAGACAGAAAAAGTGTAATAGTTTTGGACAATAAAATATATTGACTCTCAATAATCTCCTCACAATTTTTTTAATAACAAATACACATTGTTAATAATTGTTATAGGATTAATTTAGTGATAAAATTGGACGAGAGAGATTTGACTTCAATTATTTCTACTAACATTTAGGTTTAACTAATATTGTCGATAAAGAAACACATTTTTTAATAAACCAAAACAAATAATATAGAGATATAATTATACGGTATCAAATATTTTTCGGGATTTTATAGAATTCCTACATCGAAACATAGATAGAAAGTATGTTCTTGAAAGTGTAGCTCGTAAGTATGTCTACTTTGGTTTAAAAATGCGGAGATTATTTGTTCTCATTCTGGCCATAATATAAAACTTGAAAAAATGACGCTTTCTTTGAATAGTCATTCTACATCTTCTGGCTTCTAAATCTATCACTAGTGTAGAATTGGCTTTTAACGTCACACTATAGATGTCGGGTCACAAAATATCCAATGTAAATTATTAACCGATGGCATTTTCGTAAATAAGTTGGCATTATAGATGTCGGTTATGAGGGTCCCCGACATCTATAAAATTATTTTTTCCACCATATAGACATCTTTTCCCCCTACCCCAACGTCTATGTACAATTATAGACGTCAAGTCCCCTAACCCCCGATGTTTATATGCCTGACAGGTAGGTGAAAAGTTCACTTAGACGTCATACCCCTAGTAACCGACGTCTATATATCCTGCGAATATTAATCTTTGAATCAGAAAGACGTCATATTAGTGAGGACCCCGACGTTTATACTATTATAGACATCGGTCCCCCATAAACGCGCCTGGAAAGCAATGTAGACTTCTTTGCACGTGTCTTAGCAATTTATGAAAAAATAATTTTTCTGAGTGGATAGGGCCTAACCTCGTGAGTGTTAAAAAATTGAAACTGATGAAGTATGTTACGAACATAATATGGATCGAAGTTGGATGAATGAACGTTGCATCAATGAAGAATATGAGAATGATGTTTCAGTGTTCTTGCAATATGTTCAACAAAATGCAAAGTCTGTGAACGGGACATATTTTTGTCCTGTGTTCGTTGTCTTAATCAAATACGGTAAGACTTAGGCAATATGCGTGACCATCTATTCATGTTCGGCATGATGAGAACTTATATCGTTTGAACTTGGCATGGAGAAGTATTGGACCAACCTACCACGTCACGAGGAACGAATTATGTGGAAGAATGGATGAGTGATCATTTAAAGGACATGATACGTGATATTGGTGAAGATGATTTTGAAGATCTAATTTGTATGATTCTCTTATAAATGATTCAGAGCAACCGTTGTTCCCAAACTCTCAAACTTTACACGTTTGTCTGCAACTTTGAAGTTGTTTAGTTTAAAAACAAGGAATGAGTGGACCGATAAAAGTTTTACAGAGTTATTGGAGTCGTTGAAGGAGATGCTTCCAGAAAATAATACTCTACCTATTTGTAATTACGAGACAATTTTTTTTATGACCAATGGGTCTTGAATATCAAAAGATACATGTTTGTCCTAATGATTATGTTTTTTACATAAAGGAGTTTGCTTCACTAAAGTATTGTCCAACATGTGGTTTATCCCATTTTAAAAAGAAATCTGACAGAAACACTAGTGATGAAGGTAATGATGGTGCAACTACTAAGGTGATGCGGTATTTGCCTATAATAACTAGGTTGAAATGTATGTTCTCTGTTAAAGAAGATGTAAAGAACCTTAAATGGCACATTATCGGAAGAAAGTGCGATAATCTTCTTCGACACCCAGCTGATTCACCAAATGGAAGAAGATCGATGAAACATTTCCAGAATTTGGTGCAGATCCAAGAAACTTAAGATTTGCACTTGCAACTGATGGTATGAATCCTTATGGAAACTTAAGTAGCAAAAAAAGTTCATGGCCAGTTATGTTGATGATATACAATCTTTCTCCTTTGTTGTACATGAAGAGAAAATATGTGATGTTGTCCATGATGATATCGGGTCCTAGACAACCTGGAAATGACATTGATGTTTACTTGAAACCTTTAATTGATGATTTGAAATTGTTGTGGGAAGAAGGGGTCAAAGTGTTCGATTCAGATGTTCAAGAAAATTTTCGTTTGCGCGCAATGTTGTTTTACACTATAAATTGATTTCCCTGCCTATGGAAACTTGAGCGGTTATAATGTTAAAGGTCATTTTGCGTGTCCCATTTGTGAAGAAAACACTAGTTACCTTCAATTGAAGCTTGGTCAGAAGACGATATATACAAAACATCAAAAATTCCTTCCTCGTAACGACCCTTATCGTAGATTGAAAAAAGCATTTAATGGAAGTGTTGAAGATGAGGTTGTGTCCAGACCCCGGAATTGTGAAGAGGTGTACAACGAAGTCAAAAACATTGACATGGTGTTTGGAAAGCATCATAAAAGTACCTTTGCAAAAAACATTTGGATGAAACGATTAATATTTTTTAATCTTCCATACTGGTGTAAACTTGATGTTAGACATTGTATTGATGTGATACACGTTGAAAAAAAATGTTTGTGATAGTGTCATCGGAACTTTATTAAACGTGAAAGGGAAGAGCAAAGATGGAATAAAAGCACGACAAGATTTGACTGACATGGGAATCCGATCTGAGTTAGATCCACAGACAATAGGAAGACGCACCTATCTGCCCCCAGCCTGTCACAATCTTTCTAAAAAAGAAAAAACAAAGTTTTGTAACTCTTTAAGTGTAAAGGTTCCACAAGGTTATTCTTGAAATATTAGTAACCTTGTTTCTATGCAAGAGTTAAAGTTAGTTGGTTTAAAGTCTCACGATTGTCATGTATGATGCAACAATTGTTACTAGTTGTTATTCGAGGCATATTACCTCCTTTTGTTAGGGGTATTCTGACACGTCTGAGTTTGTTCTTTAATGTCATTTGCAAGAAAGTTTTTGACCCTCGAGGTTTAGATAAATTGGAAAATGAAGGAATAAGACTACTATGTGAATTGAAGATGTATTTTCCATCTTTTTTTGATATCATGGTTCATTTGATTATTCATCTAGTCAGAGAAATTCGAATATGTGGGCCGGTTTTCTTAAGGTGGATGCACCCTGTTGAAAAATACATGAAGATCTTAAAGGGATATGTCAATAATCAATATCAACCAGAACAAGAGGATCATGCTCTGCGGTAGAACCTACTGAGTATAATGGTTAGTATTAGTTGTTGGTTGATGGGGATCTCTCACATTGTGGCTGTCGGACGAGTACTTGAGGGAGGACAAACTATTCATGGTGTTTCCATATTACCCCACCACGTGCTGTGACAATTGATGAGGTTCAGGATCCCCAGGCTCAGGTGCTTGTACCCACTCCAGAAATTCATTTTGTGGGGGAGGCGATGGGATCATTTATAGCCTGGCCTAGAGCATTGATCATGTCACACATTGCTACTCCACAGGTATAATATTTTTATTATTAGTATTTCTATGTTAAATCTAAAAATATTTATTGATAACTTTGAAATTTTTATCTTTAGTTCAAACGTCCTCAGAAGCAGCTGATGCATGAGCCAGTCATAAATGAAGACAATGAGATGGCTGAAGCGGAGGATGATCCTCTATCACAGCTAATGAAAAGATTACCCAGGTGTAATAGAGGATCAGTAAAAATATACTGGGATTTGAGAGTATTTGGTCTCCTCCCATGTGCCAGTATATATCACATTCAATGATGCATTAGAGATCATTGGGGGAGACATGACATTGAATATTTCCATCCTTCAACTATGGTGCATGTAAGATGGTTAATTTTGTCTTCCATATTAGTTTTATTTAGATTCCTAGTTTCTAACAACATAATTTTGTTGTTTTAGGTACATGGACACAACCATTGTAGACCAAGGTCGGTCTTCCATGTACGGATTTGTTGAACCTCAGACCATTCAACCTTCTGGTAACACATTTGAAAGCAAATAATATTATTTACAAACATGAATGGTTGAGTCAAATAGAGACGTATACCTTGTGTCATACATTGATGGGCATGCATTGTTATATGTAAAAGTTCATTAAAGTTTACTTAATTAGTTTACTAACTATTTATGATTCATGATAGGTCTCACTAGCAGCTGATGGTCATAATTCCCAAATAATGTAAAATTATATGGTTTTGTTCGCTACACAGGAAGATGAAAAATGACTTGAGAAGCATGCTTCAAAGGTAAGTATTTATCCAAAAATGACTTTAAATTTCATGTTGACCTTAAATTTTTATGATAAATATAGTTATATTAATATTACTTTGTGTTTTCAATCTAAATAAAGTTATGGGTAAATCCCGAGGTCAACTAGTTCAGGTTATGTATCCAAAGGTTGTAGGTCATTTATAATTCTAATTCATTTTCTATGTTATTGAATGATCTAAATTCTTGACTATTTAGTTTTTCATTTTAGTGTAACAAGTAGCTAGATTCATGGGAATATGGCTACTATGTCATGTCTTGGATTAAGACCATCATTCGAGCTGCCATTACAGATGATTGGAATGAGATAATGATGCTTACCTTCGATATACATTACAAATCAAATTCATCTTTGAACATATATGAAACCATAATGAATCTTTCTTAATTTTGCAACGCTTCAAGAGTACATCTCCTAGAGGACATAGTTAGGCAGATAAGACAGGAGTGTAGACAACTTATCTTCTGCAAAGATGGAGCTAGGAACACTTATATTTGTTGTTGAACATTACTTAAGTTTAGTTTAAGTTTATATATTGATATTTTTGGTATTGGATTGTTTTTTAGATTAAGTAGAACTTTCTTTAGTTGAAACGCAAATATATATATTATAGTATACTGTTCTTGGACATTTTTTTTGTTTTCAGGTGTGGTTTTATTGTAAAAATAAATTAATTTAAAAAAAAAACACCAGTAGATGTCGGTTAATGCCATGTTCGATGTCTATAGACGTCTGTCAGTGCATAAACAAACATCCAATGAATTACAGTGGACAAAACATTTTAGGGCCTATAGACGTTGGATCTGGATACATCCGACACCTATATAGACGTCTGTTATACCTAAGTCTGATGTCTCTATAGATGTCTGGTATATCCACAACCAACGTCTATATAGAAGTCGGTCTTGTCCAATCAGACATTTTATTAACGTCACCTACATAGATGTCAGATCCAGATCTGACGTTAAAATGTCAAAATAACATAAGTCAGCTTCAAGCAAAATAAACAAATTTAAATTTTAAGATTTTGATTAATGAAATCAAATATTAATTTTCATTTTAATTAAAATAAAACCATTTATATTAAAGAAAGTTTTAACTTATTGTATTATATGTATTTGAGTGTGCCTATAGTTTGTAGTATGATTTACTATAATTGTATCAATATATTTCTTGGAAAAACAAAAATTAATGCCCTGCATTATATATATATATATATATATATATATATATCATTGAAACATTATGTATTTTATAAAGGAAAGTACATCTATTTTGATGAAACACTTTAGTATAAGATCTTAAAAAATATTTTAAGTGAGATAAAACTTTTATAATGAAAAGACAGCTATTTTATTATTAAAAAAACTTTAGTACAAATATAAATAGAAATAAGTTAAAGTGAGTTTATTTTATAAAAAAGTTTCTATTTTTTTGAAAAGTAAAACCTTATTTTTCTTTTATATTTTCTTTTTAAAGTTTTTGACCATCTATACATTTATTTGAAGACCCTAGTTAAGAGAATTATCTTTTTATACGATTACTTTGTTAAAAATAATAAGTTTCTTTTTTACTCTTTTTATAGAGCCATTGGTTTTAGAGTTTGCACTTTAGGTCTTTTGAGAGAAGTTCTCGATGAATTTCTATTTAATTAGGGTTTTTAAAGTATAATCGAATCATTTATCTGAGTTTTTTTGTGTTAATATTGTCATTCTAAATGATTACGGGTTCTTAAAAACAAAGAAAATTGTGTTGTATTTTTAATAAGATAAGGAAAGTTAGTTATTTAAAGATTGATTATGCTTTATTGTGGTTAAATTATGAATTGAGTTGCTTGAAATGGATGTATGATATGAATTGGTTAGTTTCATAATGTAATTTGATGTTTAGATTACATTGATGATTTTAGTAAAATTTGATTTGTCATGGTTGTTTCAAAGATTAGTAAATTTGATTCAACTGCTATTAAAGGATAAATTTTATTGTAACAATGGGTTGGCTTAAAAATTCAAAGTCATGTTTGGCTTAAAAATTAAAAAACAAAAGGTAAAAAAAAATCAGCTGTCACTTTATGACTATGATTATCATTAATTACAAAAAAAATGATTTTTTAAAATAAAATATAAGATAACAATAAAAAAATAAAATAATGAAACGAGTTAAATAAATTTGTTTTGAGGAAGAAAAATAAAATGAAAAAAATAAAATAATAAAAAAATGTGTTTGACAAAGAAAAAGAATTAAATAATAGAGGACACATTTTTTATTTTTTATTTATTTTATTTATATTTTTTCAAATAATTTTTTATTTCAATTATATTTGTCATATATTTTTATTTTAATTTACTCTATACTTCACTTACTAAATTACTTTTTCAGTACTTATTTCTTAATTAAAAAATTTAGCGTTTCCTTTTTTTTTTTACTAATTTTAATTTTCAAATTTACTCCACTTTTAGTTTTTACGTATGTCTTATATTGATTTTATTTAGATTTGAATAAATCCTAAGTTTAACATGTCTTAATAAATAGTTTAATAATTAAAAAATACATAAAAAAAACTAATATAGCAAAATTAAACCTCGCATAAAAAAGATTAAAATTATTGAAATTTGATAATCAATATCATAGAAAAGTAAGAGATTTGAATTTAAGAAAAAAAATTATATATTACTTCTATTATTTTTCTAGTATGGGACCATTAACCTTTTTGACTTTGAGTAATTTCCTACATCATTGTTTACCATTGATGTTTTTCATAGCCAGATCAACCGTTCTAAGTTCAAGGTCTATTGAGACAGCGGAACTTAGAAGCACCATGGAATTCCTCTCACAAAATACAATATATACACAATAAACTGAACATTCTAAAGTTTCATGTCATAGAAGATGAAATGTATGATGGTTGATGGTAACATGAACATGACATCATTATGGAATGTGATGGATTATGGATGACATGAAATGCGTTGGGATTTGGGTAACGTATTCTTTGACGGAAAAGCGGTGTTATGTTAGTGAATAAACAAACAAACAGGTATAACGGCCGTTAAGGGCTTATTATAATAATGCTATGAATATAAAGCTTATCAGGTGACAGTTGGATGATCCTCGCCTTAGCTGCTACAAAAGAAGATTCTTCCATACACGTCACCAATTAAACAAAATATAGAATGAGTTCCCAACTATTTATTTTATGTTGTAATGTTATTTCACAAGAGTTTTTTTTTTTTAAACATATTAATTTTAATTTATTCCAAAATTCAAAAAATAATAAATTATTTATGTGGTTGCCATATATCTTTAATATATCTTGCAATAATTTAACTGAGTGTATAAAGAGAATTTAACAATGAATACATCTGAAAGCAAATATTTACTTTTTATAATAAAGACAAAAAGATGCTCTCTCATTTCTAACACAAACATACACACTAAACATTTAGTTAAGTTGTTTATTCAAGGATAAACTTAGCATCTGTTGCTCTAACCATTAAGTAAAATTTATTATATTTAATTAAGTAAATTAAGTACAAATCATATTGAATTTGGAATTTAGTAGGGGAAAAAAATATGTGTAAGATGATCAATAATTCTAGAAGTAATTAAGTTTAAAAAATAATATTATTTTAATTTACAACCTAAAGATAACCCATAAAAATAACAATTATGTAAAGGCAACTGTAAACCAATGTTAAAATACCATAGGAAACTACATTTCTGAACATGTTTGGACAAATTTATTTAAATTTTTTTCATAATCATATATACAAAATTTTAAATTATTTTATAAGTACAGGGACACTAGTAACACTAAAATCATTTTAGAGAAAATTGTGCTTAAATCATGTACACTTTTAAATAGTTAAAGAATCTTTGGCATAAAGAAAGTGAATTTAATTTAAAAAGAGGAATCATATTTAAATAATTATTTTTTGGAAAAAAATTATGCAAATAATCAAAAAATAAATTGTGCAAATTATTATATATATATATATATATATATATATATAATTTAATGATTTTATTGTAATATTGAACGTCTCAATTCATATAAATTGTACAAATAAGTACATATACAATTTATTGCTTAAATACTTAAATATATAATCTTTTAATAATCACATGACCCAGAAAAACCACCTAAATAAGTCAATAATTATGATACTTAAACATTACTCACAAAAAATATCATCATGTTCTAAAATTCTTGTTCCAATTATTTGGTCAAAGTCTCCAAAAATATCATCCACACTCTTTCATACACTACAATGTGATGGTTTCTCTATAGTTCAGTACTTGTCATTGCTATTTTGAAGTTTCTACAATCTTTCATATATCTATGAGAATATGTAAGACATTTAGCATCATTAAGAGCAACATATATATCAAGACAATATATTTTCTAGAAATGTAAATATTTTCATATATGATGAGATTTCCCGTATAGTGTATATTGAATCTAAAAAATATAACACTACAACAAAAGAAAAAAAAAATAAAAAATTATATTACTCCACTCAAGTTATATAAAGTATTAGATATAAAAAGTGTCTTTTAAGTGTAACACTTATAAGTTAAATATAAACATTAATAATTTAATTATAAAAATGTCATCAACTCTTCGTATCTTAATCACATGGTAAACTGATTTGTGGTGTTTGCATAAATTAAGTTTCCTTATTTTTCTCTTGCATATAAAGATATACTAGTACAAAAACAACGTACAATGTCAAATATTTAGACTTTTCATGTTGAGTTTGAGATCGACGTAATATTGGGAGACATTAAATGGATGTCGAATTTAAAAAAATTGACTTTGAATTTTGTCAATACTCGATGTTAGTAATTTTATTTGTTTTTTTTTTAATTAATTGTGATCATTTTTTACAATTCTACGAGACCTTAAAGCAAGAAAACAACCAATTTCAGTTTTGGTATTTTATGAAACATGAACTATGAACATGTAGTGTAATATCAACAATAACCAACAACAAACAAGTCCAATCAAACAGCAATCACAAACAAGTTCAACCAAACAACAACAACAAACCAGTTCAACAAAACAAACAACAAACAACAAACAACTTCAACAATTAAGTTCTTCAAAATGAAAACGAAAATTAACCTTCAAAAGGTGGGTTCATCAGAATAAAGTGTCATCACCAATGAGAGAAAATAGAATGCGCCTACGAAGGACAAGACACTAGTGCAAAAACACTGTTTAACGTCACCCACAAGACGTCGATTCGAGGGAAACCCAACGTATATGAGTGGACGGTAGCATTTCTATAAATAAGTTGGTAACGACGTCTATGATATTGTAGACGTCTACTCTACCATACACTGACGTCTAATGGCCTGAGGTAGGCGAGAAGACAGTCTATTGACGTCGGTTGTAATGGGGGCCGACATCTACGAGGCTGCAATTAATGCTCTTCACCTAATTCCCAGGCGCTTAGACGTCATGTACTCAAAAAGCGACGTCTATGGCCTGTCCGGAAGACGGGAAGACAAAAATTTATGTAATTTAGACGTCGGTGTTTAAGGGGAGAGACGTCTATGTGCCTGTAATTAATTTTGTTCACCAAACTCGAACGTCTGGCAGAAGGGCACCGACGTCTAAATTATTATAGACGTCGGCGCCTCTTCACAACTGTAGTCAACATCCTTGACAGGAAATGAAACGTCAATCGGTTCAGTTTCTTAGACGTCGGCTCCCTTTTAAACCGCCATCTAATCGGCATTCAAAAAGTCAGTTTATATGTTAACTTGGTCGTCGAATTAGTTCGATAACCGACGTCTAGGTGACTATAGACATCGGTTTCTGGAGCAACTGACGTCTAATTTCATTTTAAATAAACCGCAGACTCTTCGCGGCATTGCAGTTTCTGGTATCGTCTTCCTCTTTTTTTTCTCTTGCGGCACCTCTTCTCTTTCTCTCTTATGGCATTGCATTATTTTTTCTGATAACATCATTGTCTTCCTCGTCTCCTTTTTCTCTCTTGCGACAGAGCATCCCAAGTGCGTGGTTTTTTATGGTTACCGTTTAATCTTTGTCAGTCTTTCATCGATTATCTTTTGGTTCAACTGATTAAAATTTGTTTTCTTTGTGTTGTGTTTTAGTGCAGTTTTGTTCCTTTCTTGGGTAACGTAGTACCACATTCTCCCTTTGCTAGTTGCCTCCAAGAAAAAGCGGCGTCTTTTGGATTTATGGTGACATTTCGACCCAAAAACGAACCTTAGTCGTTTCCTAGTTATCATTTCACCGTAATATTTCCCTCTTGCGATTGAAAATGGAACTAAGCAACAACCCATGTTCGGTTTTGGGTCAAAATGCCATTAGAAATTCAAAAGATGCAAGCTTTTTTTTTCGGAGGAAACTAGCAAAAGGAGAGTGTGCTACTAGGCTATCCAAAGACAGGAACAAAACTGCACTAAAACACAACAACTGTATTAGACGACGGTTAATGCAAAAACCGACGTCTATAGTGACTTTAGACGTCAGTTAGTGACATGTTCGAAGTCTTTATGTGCTCTTAGACGTTAGTTAATGTTTACTCTGATGTCTATATAGTGCCCTTAAACGGCGGGTTAGGCCTATACCGACGTCTTGTGATGTCGGTCATGGCATTAGCTGACGTCATTATAGACGTCTCTTGAATGTATGTCCGACGTCCCATTGACGTCACCGGTAATGACGTCGGTTGTTTAATAGACGTTAAAAGCCCAAAATAACCAACGTTAATCAAAGTTTTTCCACTAGTGAGAACACGAAAATAATTGGTCAAAACAAACAAAAATCATACATAAAGTAGTTAGTTAACATGCATTTATATCAAATGAAAGAAAGATTACATGTGATGCTCGTCAAACTTTGTTCAAAACACAAGAGGTCATTTTTAACGTTTTGACCTTAAACGCATGACGTTATAAGTTGTTTTTATCATGTATTATTTATAATATATTAAATAGTAAAGATGGTTTTATTTTCATTTCAAAACAGGCTTGTCACATTATAAAAACTAAGGAAATTACCGTAATACTTTTAACTTACACGTCTTTATACAAAGTACACCTTCCTTACTGAAGAATACAATTATTAAAATTTAAATATACTGATAATAAAAATATTTTCTACACTACAGTTCCATTAAAGAATGATTATTATTACGTTTGTAAAAGGTAATATTTTGTTTTTGACAAGTGATAAGGTAAACAATTGTAAAAGGATGAAACAACAATGCCTAGGATAGAATGGATGATAAATAAGTTAATTTTAAAGAAATGTCAACTATCTCTTAATTGGGCCCTGACATAAAGCTGGGCCGGTGCTTAAATTTATCAGCTTTAGTTACAGATGATTGGGCCTTTATTGATGATTATTTATGTGAATGGATCTACACATCTTGGCACCTAACAATAATGAGCATTTTAAATCATCTACTCTCTAGTATTCAAATGTACTTTGGGTGATCTTATATATTTTTTCATAGATTTTAATATATTTTATAAAGAAATTATTAAATAAAAGTAAATATATTTGATATTGTAGAAATTCGAAAGTGAAACAATTTCTAATTACAAACAGGTTCTTTTTGGTAGCTGAACATTACTTGTAACTGAAACTTTCATCCATTCTCATTCGTCTTCATCAAATTGTTTTACCTCGTCATTGCAATTTTTAAAAGTAAACTTTGTTGTATTTTTTTCCTATATAAATAATTTCCTTTTTCATCTTAATTTTCATTTTCATGAATCACCAACTCATATCCATTTCAGTCACCTCCTCATTTTTTTTTTACTGATATATGTATAACCTATTATATGTGGATAATAAAAAATACACAAGAATTGCTAGCCATCTTTATTTCTATCATGTTAACTTCTTTTATATTATTATTAATTTTATGATTATACTATTTTTAGTTGCAATTGTGTTTAACTCTAGATACACATTGGTATATGATATCCATACAAAATTTCAGCCTTACCGACTAATAAATTCAATTTAATGGAATAATAAGTCTCTTTTCATTGCACTTTAAATTCTATAAAGGTATATAATAGGAGTTTAGGAGCATAATATTTTTTTTGCAAGAACATTAGCTGTCTAAAGAGAAAGGAGATAAGATGTTTATCCTGGTTATGCGATTTTTGGATTACATCTAATTATCCTTTACAAAACTTTTAAAGAATATTCATTATTATTACTAATTGCATACAATTATTTTACAAAGTAAAGGATAGGAGAATCTTTGTTCTTCCACTAATACCAATACTGAGACATAAGTATACAGTCTATATAAGCTTTTAATGATAATGATTGTAGTTGAATGTCTATGTCTTTGATTTATATTTATATTTATATTTGCTCAAGATATAATTATTATAGAACATTCTCTGTCTGATATCTTTGTTGTAATTTTGATGTATATGTATTTTCAATTTCATTGAGCAAAATTACTTGTTTTTAACTTTTTTTTTGAATTTATATGTTTTTTTAGACATTAGTACAAAAATAGTCTATTATGTTGTTTATTTTTGGCTTTTAACGATGCATTTGCTAGCGACGTTATAGCCAGTGACGTAAGTTTATGTTGAATAATATCGGGTCACGTTAATTGAACACCTTTACGTTGAATACAGAGCAATTGACGTAGAGTTAACGTCTATCAAGTAGATCGACGTTAAGGTACGTCGTTCAGAATAGAGTTTAGCATCCAATATTTGAATAAATATTTATTTTTAAAGAAAGATTTTTTGTCAAATGATCGTGGGAACTGACGTAATGTTGACAGCGGCGTGGAGGATATTTGACATAATATTCACGTCGAAGTGGAAATATGACGTCAATTTTTGAATAAATATTTATATTTAAGGAATATTTGACATGAGTTATAAGGTGAATGATGTATTGTTGACGTCGAACACGTTTACAGTTGACATTATTTTTGCTGAGTCGTATTATATTAACGTCACTCATCACCTTGATGGACGTTAAGATACATATATTAACATCGAATAGTGTATGATTTGATGTTACCTTCAGTGTTTTTTTATTAAATTTCGTTCGTTTTATCTCATTTAACCAAACCTGAAATACAGAAACCAGTTTTCCAATTCCTAAATGCACAAAATTAATTAATTCAAACCATGCTATCATTAATTCATCAATTACAATTAAATATTAAAAGTAAAAGAGCTAATGCTATCATCAAAACTTAAAAGATCCCACTTTTCCATTCATATATTCACAGTATTCATCTATTCTTCTCAATAATATATTCACAGTATACATGTACTCACAGTTAAAAAGCTGCAGAAGTAAGCAAATGTTACTATCATGAAAGGAAAAACCTAAAACTATAGCTATGTAAAATGTTAATTCAAATACCCTACCCATTCCTCTCTTATCGTCTTTATTACTTCATTGGACAATGTAGAGGTTGTGTTGAATTGCTGCAAAATCAAATTTGAAACATTTGAAACATTAGAAACATAAGTTAATATATTAATGTCATAATAAATTGATAAGAATGAATGTAATACTTACCTATTTCTTCCACATGCCTTCGTTGTGATCACATCGAGTTGCATGTATTTCATCGGATACATCATCAACTTTATTTTCAATGGTTCTCGATGAGAAGGAGCTTGTCCCCAAGTATATCTAGAGAGTCTTCATCATCAGTTGTGTGCATGGCTTTACTAATTGAGATAATTTTCTTTTTTCATATTTTACATATGATAGATTTGTTGAAAATTTATTCAAGTTTAAATATATATATATATATATATATATATATATATATATATATATATATATATATATATATATAAAAGTTTACAGATTTAATATTTATTATAAGAATTTTGTTAATTACTGATAGAATATTATATTAGTGAAGACAATAAATATGTCAATAAATTTAAATTTGTTGAGTAATTTTTTTTAAAAATTTTATATTTTAATTTATTGACAAATATTTTTATTATACATTATTCGTTTATAAAATTCATTAAAAAAATTTGTCAATAAATTATAATTCTTATTACTAACGAATAATTTTAATTGATAACTTATCATAATCATCAATCACCATTGAAAATATCATTGAAATTATCTGTTGGTAATTATAATTTTTATTACTGAGAAATATTTTTGTCGATCTTATCATCCTCGACAGTCTCGTTTTGTCACTAAATTTGTCAGTGCTTTATACGGTAAATTTCCTACCTAATCTGATGGATTTTTTATTTTTCATATTTAGAGGAACTGGGTGAAAAGAAGAGAAAGAGGAGGAGGAGGAGGAAACCCTTGTTAATAACACCAATGATGCGTAAGTGGAGGATGTTGGTGATGATTATGGTGGTTGTCGGAGATGAAGAATGAGGTGGAAGATGTGGAAGAAGATAAAGAGAAAAAAGGAAGACAAGTGGAGGTAGATGAGACTAAAAAAAATAAAAATGACTTAAAGGTGGTGGTGGTGGCATGATGCATGCGATGAGGAAAAAGAGGAACAAATAAAAGTAAAAGAAGAATAAAAAGAGATCGAATATTTTACCGACGAATATTTATAAACAAATATTTATTGACAAATTTATAATTGTCGTTACTTACCGATAAATTATTGGATCCATCGATAATCCATCAACAAATATAATTTACTGACAGATTGTATCGTTAGTAATATACTATTTTTTTGTGATTGTATTTGAAAAATACAATTAAATAGTTGGCTTAACCTTAAATCCTAAATAAAAATAAGTTAATCAAGTTGTTAATAAATTTTTTGTTAATTGTCTTTCAAACACATTTAATCAGTGTCTTTCCATAATATGTATTGTAATATTCGATTTTAATAGTAAAATACTATTAAAATAAAACATTACATAGATGACAATAGAACAATCATATAAACTAAAGCTTCCACAAGGACAAGATCTAACCTGTAGAAACCATCTGACTTCTCATTTGTTTTACCCTCACCTCTCGTTAGAGCAACTGAAAAGAATAGCTCCCTAAACTCACACTATTTTGGTGATCGATCATCGCAAAAGAAAAAACAACACATAGACAGACAATACCAAAAGCAATGGTAAGTTAAAGTATCAAAAGAATATACATGCCTAATAACAAACATATCCATATTATAAATCAAGCAACATAGAAATAATTCCTTCAACTTTGAAACTTTTACTATCCGTATAGATGCATTGATGCCGAACTCATGGGGAACTCCACACCAGATTTTACTGGTTTTACAATTTCAACAAGTCTTAAATGACTTAAAAACCGTCCCCAAACCTCAGTTTTCTTCATCCAATCTATTTTGCAGAAAAACACCTATCAAAAACCTTTTTTTTTTTTACTAAAACTAAAGACTTACAACCCAACCCAAACCATCTCTTCTGAACATAACAACCCACTTGATACTACTAACAATTCAACAATAACATTCATAACCAAAATCATTTCTAAACAAAATCAACAAAACATATTAACATCATTCAATCAATAACCATCATTTCAAAAACACTCCAAACTTAATAACAATCATTGTAGCACAAAATATTCTTTCATATTCAATAACTAAATTATACATTAACTTAGCTTCCCTTACCTCTTAGAAACTCCAGCTCGAGAGAACCCTACTCTGCGTCCTCAACTCAAAGAGACCAAACAACACCTATAGACCATGAAAACATGATCAAGGTATACCATTATAATCATTGATCAGTAGAGAACCTAAGAGAAAGCTCAGACCATACATGCGATAAAGAGAAACCTCACATGCATTGAAGATCGCGAAACTAAAGAAAGAGTAGAAAAGTAACTTACTTTATTTGAGAAACTGATCCGATAGAAACTTAAAAAAAGATTTTATGGAATAAAAGGTACCAATCCGAATATGAAAACTTTATTTTTGGTATTTTGTTTGTAATCTAAATATAAGTCTTAACTTGGGTTAAATAAAACACCTCCTCAGTATCTTTTTCACCAATCCTAAAGATTATATTGTTCCTATGTGTCAAAATAGACCATGCAATACCTATCTATATACATTTTCAAGCTGCGTTACCTCTATTGTTTATCGCAACAAGTTAAATAGTTATTGGAAGTAACTTTTTGGTATATTTTGGTGTGTCTAAGAGTGATAATAGGTGAGGTCAAACACGGATATAATTGACTAAAAAATAAAAAATTCAACTTGATACTAATTAGAAACTAGTTTAAAAAATATTCGTAATTTTTTAAAACTCGCAAGTATATATAGATACCCTCAAATATATAAAAAAGATATTTTATAAATTTTTAAAATAAAATATAAATAAAATTAATAAAATATAAAATATAATATAAATTAAATTAGATATAAAAAAATTATTTAAATTTAATCTAATAAAATGTAAATTAAATTTGAATTTTAATAAATTTAATTTAATAAAAAATAAATTAAATTTTAATTTTTACTAGTATCAGATATTCTCACCTAACTATTTTTATAAACAAATATTAAAATATTCATTATTTGTTAAGTAATATATATCTACGAATTCACTGTGAATTTTAAAAGTGTAAAACTAATTGTCACACTATAATTTTCTAAAACTATCTAAAAATATTAGTGTCTTCTCCCACTATTTCTAATTTTGTTATACACTAATAAATATATTAGTTTCAGTGCCCTTCCACTCTCACTCATCTTCTTTGCCCTTATCTAATGTACACTAAGTTCACGTATAAAATTAGATACATGAACTTTCTCCCATTCATACAAATCTATTTACCATTAATTTTTATTCCCAAGATTCCTCATTTCATTTTCCAACCTTCCCTAATTTAGCCTTCTTAAGATGGAATTGACATACATTTTTTCTAATAGAGGAACTTCGCTAAGCCAATTCCCAAAATCGAATAATTATTTTTTTCCTCTACACCAAGAAATGTTTTTATCGAACCCCCTTTTGTCCCTTCCACATACCTACATAAGACCTCTCCACCACAAAGATTCATATTTATTCTTATTATTGTTGTTTAAGCTTCTCCATTCCCTACTTTGACTCTAAAGCACTATTTCACAAATCGTGTTTTTCTTTTCCGAGTGTTAGGATATTAACAAAGTGTACTAAATTATACAGATAAAAAAAATAAATAAGTCCAAATATTATTTTTCCAAGAGATTCGCATTGCTTAAAAAGATTATGATTATTTATTGATTTAGGTGAAAAAGTTTGAAGGAGTGAAAATTATTAATTTATGAATAAAATAAATCAAATTTCTAGAAAACAATGAAATTGATTAAATGAGATATATGGTAAAGATTTCACCAAAGTTGGATTTCTTGATCCAATTCAATGTAAAAACTCAAAACAATATACTTCTAATTCATATTCCAGCATTCACACCACTGTTTAACAAGCCTTAATTTCTTAGAAATAAGTTTACACTTTAATAATAAAAATTCTAATATCTTAGATGGTTTTACCACAAAGATTTGCATTAAGCATTAAGTTCATATATTTAGAATGACCAATGATTGGATCTCTATGTCTAGAGTTGAATCTATTAGTTGTTTTATCCTATTCTAGGTTGTAACATCGTATCTAATAATTAGATTTCCATAAATATGCAATCAATAAAATATCATTCAGTTAAGAACGAGAATAGAACTCAAGAATAATGTAGAAAAGAAATATATTGAATAGTAGAAATCGCAAAGAGTTAATATACATTACGTCCAACTCCGTGAATAAAGGAGTTAGTTACTTCTATACATTTCATTCAGTAGAAAAGAATAATGATGAATATCTTCAGAATGAGTCTCTATTTTCTCTCCTTTTTAGATTAAGTTCCCTCTCTCCAAAAAGAATTAATTTTAACTGTGTAAAGCCTTTAATTTATAAATTATTTCAAAACACACAACTTGTTAGGTTGGACCCGAAATTTGTACTTGAATTGTTGATAACTAATTTTGTTGATATATTCTTTAAGATTAAATATGTTTTTCATCCCTTAATTATCACACGATTTTGGGTTTAGTCTCTACTCAAAACTTTGATTGCTTTTAGTCCTCATTGTTTTGAAACTATTACTATTAGTCCTTAAAATTGAACGGCGTTAACTTTTGTTTGATGTGGCAAACGACGATGCGACGTTTTATGCCAACTTCCCTCTTCACTATGCCAGCTTTCCTCTACGTTCTCTGCCACTTTGCTTTTCTTTTTATTCATGAGATTAAGTATGGGACTTCATCCTTGCCATGCAACCCAAAATCATGTGATACTTTAAGGACAAAAAACATATTTAATCTTATTATTTAATCTGATGTAATTTCCACTTTTCATTTCTAAGATTTATTATTTAACCTTTCATTTCTTTTCTTTCTCTAAGATTTATTTACATACTTATTTATGACCTGTACATGATGTAATAAAGTTCTCCCTTTCGAAAAGTAACCAGCTATTTTCACTATAATAGCTCCATTTTTTCAGACATTTTTGCTATCACTTGACCCTTACATCATATTAAGAATATTGGTCCGTGTTCAACTCTAAGTGTCTTCTAGTATACTTTTGGTACAACAGCCATCAGATTTGCCTTGTGCGGAAAATTTATCTCCTTTACCTACTGGGAGTCAAATTTAGCAGCAGAAAGTTGTTAATTTCATCCTTGATTTTTGTAAATGTATTAATCTAACTTAGGTTTATTTCAGTCTTCCTAATTGAACATGCCCACAAATATTTTTAAACTTCATAACTTCTGAAGGTTCTTGCACCCAACAAATCATATTGTTGTTCCTTTGATTGTTATGTGAAAAGATCGGCTGCAGTCCCCATCTTTTGCCCACTTAAGTTTATATTTTGTTTTCTATTCAGAGATTCCCTGCACACAATAACCTGCCAAAACCTCTTACATAATTTCTTTTTCTTCTTGTTCTATATATCCGCCGCAGTTAAGCTTTGTGTCCTTCTTATTCAACTTATTCAATTTCCATATTGATTCTTTATTCTGGTTTTGTATATATATTACCAAAAGGACAATTATTTCACTGCTTCAACTTTCTTTTTAACCCCATCAATTTCTCCTTCCTCTCACCCCTTCCTGATCATATCTTTGAAATTTGTCTTCTAACCTACCATCTAACATCGTAAGTGGTTTAGGTCCCAATCATGAACAGAAAAAAATATAAGTGGTATGATATATATATATATATATATATATATATATATATATATATGTTCTATACATATGCATATTGGGTGTGTTTTCACTCAAATATGCATATGTTAGTATTTTAACTTTGTAAAAGAAATAGTTGATGGAATAAAAAAATGTGGAAATAGTAAAATATGAAATTAATGGTTGGAAAAAGTGTATTTTGTAGTTGTTTTAGTTGTGTTAAATGTTGTCTTGTGTTGTGTGTTGTCATACATGAAATGGTAGTGGACTATTTATAGACCTTCTTTTACTCAAGGGATTATTTTAGAAAATCTTAGCTACAATCACTTACGTAGAATGTTCTAGATTTTACTTCCTATCTTATAATTTTCTTCATTTCTATAATTTGTAGCTACAACCACTTATGTAATGTTCTAGATTTTACTTCCTATCTTATGATTTTCTTCATTTCTAGAAATTGTATGACAATTCAATACATCTATCCTAGAATTTTTTATATTCTTCTAGAATTTGCATCATTCTTTAGTACTTGTCCTTGATGAAAATTTAGTAACTCCAAACATAGCGCGTAGTAGTTTAAACCTTAATCTTGACAACACCTTAGTGAAAATATCTGTAATTTGATCTTTTGTCGAAGAGTACTTGAGTCGAATATCATATTTGTCTTTGCTTATTGATGGAATGATATTTAATTACTATTGTTTCATTCTACTATGATACACTGGATTTTTCGTCATTGCAATAGTTGATTGTAGTAGGCCCACTTTGTTTTTCTCTCATATAATTAACTTCACTTGTTGCTTCAACAACAATTGTGTATTCTACTTTTAGGTGTTGATTTTGCAACTTAAGCTTGTTTTGCACTTGTTACACCTAATATTTTTGGAAAAATTGTGTCATCAACTACTTGTTGAAGAGAAAATAAAGCCATTGAATCTTTCTGCTTGTTTTCCTTCAACTTTTTCTTCTGAGTTGTGTTTTTTAGAATAGTGAATCCTTCTTTTATAATATCCGATAAAGTTTGGGAGAAAAAGAATGTCTTCATTTTGACATTCCAAAAATCATAATGTTTGATTGGTAGTGGCCATAGGTTGAAACAATATTTTGGTAGTATATAAATGAAGTTGTAGGTATTTTTTTTAAGTAGTTGAAAAAATTATCCACACCCAATAGACGATCGAAAGCAGCTTTAGTACCATTGTTAATATTTTGAGGTTGTGAAAAGAATAATTGATGGGATCGAAAAAAAATGTGAAAATAGTAGAAATTGAAAGTAGTAGTTGAAGAAATGTATTTTATAATTGTTTTATTTGTATTAGATATTGTCAAGTTGTGTGTTGACATAAGCAAATGGTAGTGTACATGGTATTTATAAACGTCATTTCATCCACATGATTGTTCTAAAATGTGTTAGATTTTAAAATTTTCTATATTTTTTTAAAATTTGTATTACAATCTAATGGTATCTGAACATGAATTTCATCTACTTGAAAAACATTTTTGATTCAATAAAAAATTACAAAATTTAAGAAAAAAACGAAAAATGAAATAGATCTATTCAAGCCAGTTTTTACACCATCGTTTCACCCATTCTCAGCAATTTGTAATAGTGTGACCAATTATTTTACCAGTTAATGTTTTCTTTAGTTTTTTACAGTCATAATGGTCCAAACAATTCTAATGCAGCAGTGATTAATCCAAAGAACGATAAGGTGGGTTCTGCGGGGATAGGGGATGAGGAAGGTGAGGAACATCCAAATCAATGTCAAGCCAAGACATTGTCACAAGACTAGAAATGAGAGAAGCCAACATGTATTGTCCCTCTCTTCTAGGTATCTGGGAATTTCAGAACTGCACAGCATTGTTCATTGTAATCTCATCGACTAAAGCATCCAATGAACCACTATTAACATATCTTTACGGATATGGCATGAAAAATTTTAACATTTAAAAACTAATTTAGATTAAGGTTGATAAATACTCAATCATCTTAGATTTAAAAAGCTAAATCAGTTTAAAGATAAAATTAAAAATAATATTTGAAATTGTTTCTGCTAAAGCTAAAAGCTGTATAGAAAAATATCGATAAGATTAGTCACACATATGGGTGTACTAGAACAAGTCCGCAATGGTGGTGACCTAGAGCGTAAGCACTTTGCTATTTGCAAATTGTTTCAAACATTCTTCATCTGGTTTTTTATTTTTGTATTCTTGACATCCTGTTCTTAATGTGGTGTAAGATTTAGCCCTTTTTGGGATGGCTTTTAATTTATGTGTGTTCAATGAAAGATTAATGAATGGGTATGGTTTGGGGTTTGGGACTCTGTATTTGTTGAGTTATGAACAGTTCAGTTTAGTTATTGAACACTTGTTTTTTCTCTTTGAAAGAATTAGGGCATTCAATAGGGAATAAAGACTTATATTGAATAATTTAACAAATATTCATAAATGAATCAGATAACCAAATTTCACTTATTATATATGTAAACATGCACATTTTCTTTTTAATCTTAGTTAAGTTTTAGAATTCTTTTTATTTTATTTTTAAGTGATTTGTTGATGTTTTAAATTTGTGTGAATTTAAAGTGATTTTAAGATGAAATTAGAAAATAGAGATGATATTCAGAAGACAGGATCACATGCCTGCTTTCCGCTAGTGACATAATAAACCTCCAAGCTGAGAGAGAGGAAGAAAAACAAAGGTTTTGGCTTGTACTGAGCTTGGTTTTTCATGCGTTACTAGAGCCTAAGAAACCTATATTCATCTTACTTTGCCATTTGTATGTGCATTTCTGTTTGTTCCTCGCCATGGCTGCCACGTTAATTCATCTGTTGAAACCACAGCTGTGCCCCTCTCACCCTCTTCATAATGACAGTCAAAGATGCCAATTTTCTGCACCCATCGGTTACAAATTGGAAAAAAAACACCCACAATTAAGTATCTCTTTCATTCTATTTAATTTCCAAGGCTTCTAGCCAGCTTCTGTGTTCTTTCTGCAAAGCCTGAAGATGAAGCGTTACGCAGCGCCTGCAGCACCACCATCACCACTGGAGAACAATGACAACATCGAGAAACCATTAACACCAGTGTCTCCTCCTCCCAAGCTTGAAAGGAGAAATTCTCTCGAGGATGAACCAAAAACTTTACTTCAGGAGGAAATGGATAATGCCAGGGTTTGATCACTCTCTTTCTTCTAAATTATTATTATAATTTTACTCTGATCTTTCTCTTTACTGTTCCAAGATCCAATTAATTTCTTCCATTTTTTTTTTCTTTATTCTTAAAATTCTCTTTGCAGGAGGCAGCCCTCAAAATCATCAATTCCCACACCAAGGAGGAAGCTCTGAAAATATTCCTGACGGTAATTGAAATGATTTCTTAGATTTGGTAATAATGATTTACTTTTATTTTAGCAGATCATCAGAACTTTTCCTTTTATGGGGTACACCAGATCTATTTCTTGTTTTGAGAAGTTTTCTGAATGAAACAGGATCTGTGTAACAAGCACTGTGCTAGTGATTTTTCCTATTCTTAATTAGTTTCTTAAGATTGTTATGCATCAGAAATTACAATTTTTAAATACCGATACCAATTAACTTTTTTCTGATGAAAAAGCGAAATTAAGATGAGATGAAATGTTGAAAGCAAATAATGTGTTCATTATGTTTTTTTTCTTTTATTAGGGTTTGGTGCCAGTGGAAACAACCTCAAAGCAGGTGAAAAAGGATGTTGTCGTCTCTGACTGTGATGACTACGAGTGAAACATTGTTCCATTGGAATATGCTATGATGGTGTTGGAGATGTTTAAGGAGTACTTATTTCTGTGTTTTCTTTGGTTTAGCGTTCTTATTGTTATTGTTGTTTAAATTATCAAACAGTTCATTTCCTTCAGTTGAGAATGTTATTGTCCTGTTATTCTGAACTATCTAAATTTCGCACTTTGCATTTGACCTCTTTGGTTTTGCTTCATGATCTCTATTGCTGTCATAGATTAAAATTTACCGAGTTCTTCACCAAGCATTAAAGGCTCTTCAATTGTTGATAATATCATAAATGCAGTAAATTCTTCTATGCAGTTTTTTTTTATGCAGTTAATGCAGTAGTATTCCAATTGAAAGTCAAATTTCAAAAATTTATAAATTATTATCATTCCCAAGGGAGTGTAAAATTGCATTAAATAAGGTTTGTGATGGATACAGTGAAAACTAAATCATGAATATGAATATTTATTGAAAAAGAAACAATAACTTTTTCACTTTATATATATATATATATATATATATATATATATATATATCAATATATTAGAATTGTTATATATGTGATTAGAAGCGACATTAGATTTTTTTGGAAGTCACTAGTTTTTGATATATGGAAGAAGCACATCTCTTCCAGGATAGATTGCAATAGTTTGTAGTACAAAACATAATTTATAAGCAATTAAACTTTTAATTTGTATTTTTAAGTTTCCAATGTCAAAAAAGAATTATCTTTATAATCCTTTGAAAACTTAATTTCTACTAATATAATGAAAAAGATGTTATACGGAAGGATAAGTTAGCCTTATAATTACTAATGAAAATATGAATTATTTATTAAGATAATTTGATTGAAAGTAAATAAAACTGACCAAAAAAATATCTCTTAGAAATATTTTGAAACAAATTGATTATTTTTCATTGTCTTATTACATTTACATCATTTTTATATGTGTTTGTTTTTAAACCCTATTATTAAATTAGTTAGGTCCTTGTTCATTTTAATTAAATTTAAGGTATGCTGTTTTGTTTTTCAATGTGAGGTGTATCTTTAGAGAAATTTTTGAGTAAGCCAATTGTATATATATATATATTTTAAACTTTTAAAAGTATTCAGTGTAGCTCCACAACATACTTCTTATCTCATTCTGAGATTAAATCATTTATAACAATCATTCTTGTCTATCTTGGAGAAGACTACAAGGATAACAAATTTGGATGATCCTTTGTTAAAAAAATATGATTTGTCATTATAATTGTTAAATTATTGAACATTAGGTTGATTAAGTGGATTTTCCCAAATGTTCTAAAGGAAAAAATTAACTCAATTAAAAATAATTCACATATAAGTTAATTGGTACAAATTTTCTTGTATAGTTTTTTAAAAATTCTTTTTTAAACGTGTGAATAAAACACATTTTAATCTAAAAAATGTACGTTTTTTATGTTCTGTGTATGATTGATAATGATTAGATAGTTCCCCGTGAACATAACAGAACTATATTTGATAATATATATATTGAGATTGAAATTAAGTCATATTCACTTTAAAGATTATTTGATGAGGTTTTAATTGACTTTTTTTTTAGTTCTATTATGTCACTTTACTTCTACATCCTTTACAATATTTTTACTTTACATAAGATATAATGCACTCTTTTGTAATATGAATTTTTATATCAAAAATTTAATGTTAGTTAGAGATATTGTTTAGCTGAATAACTCAAAATGAGATTTATCTTATGTAATCCTATTGCTTAAAATGTATTAGCCTCCAGGTTGATAGAAATATAATGTAAGTGATATATTATTACAATATTTGCTAATACAAGGTTTAGAATATCCCAAATATTCTATTTATAATATAACTCCCACAATTTTTAAGATATTTTTTTACAATAATTTTTTATAAGAATCACACTTTAATTAATTTTTATTTAATAACTGACAGAAACTGTATTATGTTATTTTTATGATCAAAGGTCTTGAAATTTCTACTACTATGCTACTATAGTGTAATGATAAAGTCTTAAACTTACTTGAGTATGACTCTTACAATGAAGATGTGTTTTTACTTAAAATTATAGTATAGTAAATTAAAATTAAAAAAAAAACAAATAGTAAGTACTTGAGTGAGTAATTAGATTCAAAAGATTAAGAGCATTTTCATAACCGGAGTTATTCTAACTGTTTTAGTTTAATTTTATTAAATTTTACTATGTTACATCAGTTTTAAAAGTATTCTTTTTGTAATTTATCCTTATAAGTAAATTTTTAAAGCACATTTTTTATTAATATTTGATTTAGTTATCAACACTCTTACAGTACATATGTTCATGCAGAATTCAAAACTGAAAATCATAATTAATAATATTAAAAAACATTTAATGTTAAGAATGATTAATTAGTTTTCTTAATTTTATTATTTGAAAGCAAAACGTCAAATACATCATTAAAGGAAGAGCAATTAACTTTTTATGGTGGGCATGATGATAGCGTGAAGAGAAAGTAATTATATATAAAACGGACAAAACATAATTTGTCAGATGAACGGGTGCTGAAGTTTGTTTGGGTGTGTCAGATGGAATTTGGCTTACATTAGCATAACCCTTCCAGAAAATAAAATAAATTGGCATCGGAATACACAATTTCTGGGTGTAAAATACAAATTGGTGGACCTGCAAAAGTTAAATATATTTATTTATTTATTTTTATTTAAACATAATGACCTGGCTAGGTATAAGCACAGGATTACATGCAGGTACAGTTCAACGTGAGCAACGCTGGTTCGTCTGCCTGAGCTTTAACAGCTAAGCTAAGCTACAGTTATCAGTTATCTGATATTCAGGGTGACAAAAGAAGATACTCAGAAGACAAAGTACACCATCGATGACGGTTACTCTTCACCTTACTATATGACAGTCTTTCTTTGTTTCCTAGGTCTCCCCTCTTTACACCTCACCGCTTCACGCGTTATTTCTTGTTTTTTATGCAATTAATAACTCATTCAATGCTTTCAATCATAATTATTATTTTTCTTTTTTATTTTTATTATATAATTTATTAGTATTTCACACCAGCATTTCTTCTCAGACATATAGGCTGATAGCATAGCTTATTTTTACAAGCCATAGCTTTAACGTTACTATTTTTTTGAAACCCGGGACATCGTGAAACCGCTATTCATGTGTGTCGATTCCACTGGAAACTGTTGAAGTCTGTTAAAGTCATCTGCTGTAACGAATATACATATACTTGTGTTTCTAAAATGAACTGAAGCTGGCCAAACTATATATATATATACACTTCATTTGTCTGTATCATTGTTGTCAAAATTTTCTTCTTCAAACATTTTCTTTAAAGAGATTCATCAATGGTATTAGACAGACGACCAGCAAGGTTTAAAAAGCCAGATTTCATGCAGGTCAAGCCAATTAGTCAAGAAAAGCTGGATGTGTTAAGGGTAAGGATGTAAAATAAAACAGTTTGATATCTTTTTTCTTGGTTATGATCTTATATATAAATTCATACTTTTTTTTTCTCATGATGAACCATAGGCTGCTGCTGCTCGTGTTTATGTTAACGAGCAAAATGCTGCAGAAAAATTCTCGGTAAGTGTTTCAATAAGTAAAAAGTGAAATGCTTTTGATTGGAGAAACTTCAACTTCAAATACTGGACAATTTTATTTTTATTAATATGTGATTTCAGGAAGCGAATAGGATAGGTTTTCCTGAATCCGAAAACGTGGGGGAGGAAGATAATGACAATGGAGTGCAACTGCTCGCAGCAGTTGCCTCTGGACTGAAGAGGACCGATGATAAAAAAGTGGAACAAGGTGTGATAAAAATATATCCTGATATGTCAAGGTGATCTTCTCAAATAAAATAAAATCAATTAGTGTTAGAGGGAATGCTCAATATTAAACATAGGGTGTGATTGATATATATGTCTGGTAGAGAGATTCTGTATATTTTAGCCTTGCTGTCTATTGATATTTTCAATTTTTTCTTTCTCAACTTGTTTCTTTCCTTCTTAATATTTCTTGGTGGTTAAGATCATTCAAAGTTATTCATGACTTGTTTTGATTAAACAACATTTGTTGTATTGCAGTTATGTTTTGTTCCATAAATAAATCCAATGATTTAAATATTGCTGTTTTTTTTTTATCATTTCTTAAAAAGAAAAAGAGGGAAAAGATAGAAAAAACTATATCTTGTTTTTGTTGAATGATCTCTATTATTATTTGATCTTATTATTATTTGATCTCATAATTACAGTTTTTCAATTAATATACTAGCTATGCACATATATGTACACAATATATACAATTATAAAATATTATAAATACTCTATCATTCTATGATTAACTAATATACAAACTTTAGAAGCTACAAATAATTTGTTAAAATATATTTATTATCTTTATTCCACTACATTTTATTTTAGTCTAAGTATTTAAACATACCTCACCTTATCAACATTCCGAATTGGAAAAATTAAATCAACTTGGTAACGTTTCTATACAAAAATATAAATTTAAACTAAAATATATTTTTGAAATGAATAATAACATTATAAATATAACATAATGTTATATGAAATATTGTGGGAGAGAAAATCTTTTCATATTGCAATTGTCCTTTATCATTCATCCAACGTACAAAAAGTATGATATCTTCCATGAATCTTCATACTTGAGAAGGATAGAGATCACTTCATTTAGTTGAATAATGATAATTTTGAGATATTATAATTAGAGAAAGAAAAATTTATGACCATTATTTTGTAAATTGTGTGTAACCTCACAGTCTAAAGTGATTTCAAAAGTTTGACTATTATCATAAATATTTTTTCAACCTCAAACTAAATGCATATGTTGTCTTTGTGACTTTCAAATTCTTGGTTTTCACTTATATAGGTAGGTTATTATCTATTAAGATTTTTTTTAGTAAATAAATGTACTGATTTGATGTAAAATTTTTAAAAAGTTTTGTATTTACATAAATTTATGCAAATTTCACAATAGCTAAAATCTATTTAAAAATTATAATGAAGATTTAAAAAAAATAATGTTAACATGATCTACTTAACAGTTAAAATTATAAAATTTATTTTAATTTGAAAAGTAAATACTGCTGTAACTGAAATAACGATTGTAAAAAGTATTGAGATTGAATTGACTTATTGTTTTCTACTATTTTCTTTTGATTAAATATATATATTCATTTAGTTATTCAATATCAATGAAAGTTTAAGATCCTTCTAAATCTTAAATCTATTAAATTCTAAAGATTTAATTATAACATCTGAATCTTAAAATCATCATAATAAATTTTTTACTTTAAACTCAAAATTTGATTCAGTTAATATACTTAAATTTATCACTAATGTTAAAACATATTAGATGATCTGATTCAAGCTCATATTTAAAATTTGTTTTCCAATCTTAATCTAAATCACTTAAATAAGACAACTGGTAAATTCATTTAAATATATATATATATATATAAAAAAGTCAAATCAATAATACTGATTTAAATTATGTAATGTTTATGTATATAAAAAAACTATATAAATTTAAAAAAGTTATATTCAATATCAATACGATAAATTTCCCACTCAAAGTAATGATGGTTTTTCCTTTTACACTATAATGAATTTGAGGACAAATGAGTGAACTTCGAATATTCTTTCAAGTTGATTTAAACTTCATTCTTTATCCAAATATCTCCCAAAATGCCACGCACACAAAAAGATAGAACTCCTTATCTTTTGGGATCAAATGTTTTATATTTTTATAATTTTTTTCTAGAGTGAATCCTATGCTCAAGCTGATGGAAGAAAGGTAATTTGTTTTTAAACAATATTTGCTTTAACTGAAATTGACCTCTAGATTTTAGCTAAACTATGCATTTTTGCATGAGCCAATTCTTCTCTTTCTTCTGTTTTTTCATTCTTTTCAAATGTTATTGTTCTTTTTATTGATTGACTGATTTCTCTTAAATATTGTTACTTATAAGGAAAATCATTCTAAATCTTAGAACAATGGTAATTAGAATTTAAAAGAACTGAAGTTACTAATAGCCCATACCAACCTAAATTTCATTATTTTTTTTACCTAACATTATTTTTTCCATTATATTTCTATAATATGAAACAGTATATTGAACTGGCCATTTGTTAGGATTGACCACCATTACGTTTCCAGGTTTGTAAGATTGAAGGGTTGTTCTACAACTTATAATTTAATGTATTCCTTTTAAAAAATTAATATTGAGTCTCAATTAGACTTACATGAATAAAATTATTGATTGAGATTGTTTCAACTTTGAAATCTAATTGTATATATATTCTATTATCCATGTTTGCAGTTAGGTGAACTTTCAAGATTTTGATTATACATTGTAACATTTTAATTTTAGATTGGCCTGATGTAAGTTCTAATAAGGTAGATTTCTGTGTCTCAATCTATGTTATCCTTATGCTTATACTCTATATATTGATTTTTGGACTGAATTCGTTCCCAATATCCTACATGTGAGAATATATAGAATTAAAGTAAAATATTAAGAAAGTAATTATCAATAAGAAAAAAAAATTATAATAAAGTAAACAACAGATGCAACAAAAACTTTGTTTGGCTAAAAATATTATTGGTGGAAACAGATCTAATAAAGACAACACTAAAAACATAGTTACAGAAGATGAACAGGGAAAATAAATAAATAAATAATATTTTTAGAATATGCTATCTACCACTAAAGTTTGTGTATGCTTTTTTTTTCTTGATTAATTACAAATTAAATGTTTAGTAAGTAAACTCTCATCCACTATTACAATGTTACAAGATATTTAGTTGACAATATATATAAAAGACATTCAAAGAACAAAGCATATATCTTTTAATCAAATGGGTATATATATTATTAATCCATAGAACACCTTATCTTTTGTTAGTTATTCACTAAAAGTGCACAACATTATTTCTTAGATGGTTAAGGGATTTAACCCTACATTAGTTTACATTGATACTGCTTTTGTATACTCATATTTTGTATGTATATTTGATAATAGCTATGATGAAATTTATTTCAGAAGAAAATTAAAAAAAAAAACAATGGAAGAAACACTTACAACACTTATAAAAATGAAATTATACTAAAACTAGTTTATGAAATAGAAGCTTCCGCCATTAAGATACACAAAGTTTAGCTAGTTTAACACCAATTTATAAAGGTTGAAAATCAAGGTAGAAAGTCTGAGCAACAAAAGAAGAGGATCTAAATATCTAATAAATGTTTAGACATGAGAAAAGAGATATGAAAATAAATAAATATAATAGAGAATTTAAAGAGAAAAATAAGATATACAATTAATTTTCTTTTTTTCATTTAAAGCTATGAATTTTAATAACAATGTAAGTGAGATTATATTAATTATCTATTAATAAATATAATTTTTCAAATGTTATTTATTTATTTTCTAATCTTATCTATTACTTGTTATTTCTCATTATTTATTTTATTTCTGATTAATTAAAACTTTTTATAACTATATCTATGGTTCCTCTTGGCATTTCTTAATTTACAGAAAAATAAACATTTCTTCCTCCAACACAGAGACAACATAGTAAGAAGCTTTTGTACTCCAGTACTATGGCATGCAACAGACGCCTGCCTCCTTCTCCTCTAGGAAGGAACAGTTCTCTTCCCCAACCTCACCATAGGGAAGAAACTCGTCACACAAGGGTAAATGCATAAGCTAGTTCATCCCATTTTTCATTTCTTAAAAATCATTGCTGCTTGCATCTTAACTTTTGTAATTGCATGCTTCTAATTCAGTATAAGTCTGTTTCATTGACTCATTTCAAATTAATCTACACAAATAGAATCTTACTGACACTGATTATTTTTGAACAGTGTATTTGTCATGTGTTTCTACTTTTTTGCTATTCATCTGGAGATTTTTATTATATTATGGCAAATCTTTGTTTCCGTAAGAGTCACAGCAGAATTTAATTAATTAACAGAGAGATATGACCAAGTTTTGCCTTTTCCCCCTTTTTGGTAAGAAATTTTAGCTTGTAATTGTTCATGGTTGTTGCAGGAAGGAAAACCTTCTGAGGCAAAAATTGAGAACCCAGAGAAAACACGTGGTACTGATGGTGGAGTCAATAAGAGAAAGACAATGTGAGTAGCAGTATTTGCATCAGTCTAATGGAGTATGAACATGTATTTGTTTAGCAGATTGCTGTTAAGAAGCTACTTTTGTGCCAATTGAGTTTTGGTTTTCCATTAAGAAAATGTAATGCGTGTTAAGAAAATCCTAATCCTAAACCCCTGAATCGATGAATAAGTACTGCTAATGGAGTATAATCTTTAAGTTGATGAATTTTATAAATTTGGGAACATACAAAGACTGATTTATCTCATCTTTAGATTCACTAAAATTAATTTTATAAAATGTTTTTCAATGTTTTTCTTACTGAAACTCTAAGATACCAAGTATAAACATTTACTGAAGAGAGAAATTCATTAATGTATTGAGCAGACGACGACCGAGGTCTAAAAGGCCATATTTATTGCAGACCAAACCTTGGCAAGAAAAAATGAAAGTGTTAAAGGTAAGGCTATGAATTATGACAAAGTTTCTTGAATTGATTTCTTTCATTAATTATGATATTTAAATTGGTACTTCTTTTTTCTGATCCTGATAACTCACAGGCTGCTGCTTCCTGTGTCTATATAAACAAGCAAACTGCTGAAAAAGATTCATGTGTAAGTGTTTCACAACTAAATATAACAGGCTTTGTTCTTGATTGGAAAAGTTTAAGTTAAAGTGGTGGTTTCAGGAAGAGAATGCAGGTGCTACTTCTGGATGTGCAAATGCGAAGGACTTTGAAACAGATTGTGATAACATTGGAGTTCATCTTCTGGCAGAAGTTGCCACTGGAATGAGTTTGGGGGTGGAAGAAAAGGAAGAGCGTGGTATGAAAAAAAGCAAACTCAGAGATCTCTGTGATCTTTGAGAATTATGAGAACAATCTGCAGAACAATGCTTGATACAGTACTCAATGTTCTCTAATAGTTTAGACCTCTTAGTCCTATAGCTAGGATGAAAGCAATAAAGAAAGAGGTGAAAAAAAAATTTTATATATATGATTTGCATATGTACTGAACCATCTTTTCATATTTATACAAATAAAGAATTCTATGTATCTTATAATTCTCAATCTCACTAAAATAACAAACCACTTCTTAGAAATGAGAATTTATGTGGATATTAGTTTGATATGTGTGATAATTTATTTCTCACCTTTTGTTATTAGGCAACATTCTTCTCGATCTTGAGACTAAGGTTTCCTAACATTCTAAGTGGGTTGGATACCACTGTTTAAAGTGAAACAACTTCCCCACCAGTTAATCTATACATGCAGTGGTGAAACAACTTCCCCACCAGTTAATCTATACATGCAGTGACAATAAAATTTTTAATAAAATAATTAACAATAAAAAATATTAATAAAACAATTATTGATGAATATAACAAACTTATGTCATTATTGAAAACACTCTTAGTGTGTAACAGTGGACCATTCAGATACAAGTTAAACTTGATTTTGTGTAGTGTTTTTTAACTTTCACTTTCAATATAGATTTTTTTTTTATCAAGAAAAAAAAAACATTCAAAAATTTTCAAAACCCTTTTCTAGTTTTGTGTTCAAATATACTCGGCCACATGAAAAACAGACTAGGTTTTTCTAAGAGAAAAAAAAAGGTATCTGACATGTATTCTTTCACTGTATACTTGCGTAGCTATCAGTGTGGATTTTGGCCTGTCATACTCTTTCTTGTTAACACCACCAAGCTAATAAATATCTTTATTGGCTAAGTGAACATTTTTGAAGACATGAAATTGCTGTACAGTACAGCATGAGATGGATAGGGTTTGATGCCTTTTCAAAGTTCAGCTCTTAGACTTATATGCATAGCATTTGATGATTTGTTGTTTTTGAGGCCATTCATGTTTATTTTTTCTATATTTGTCTTCTACAGCACCTGCAGGTTGATGCTCTTTCTGTGTCTTTTTAAATCTATTCAGTCATCTTTACTTTTAAGTACACATTAATTATGCTTAAACCAAAGACAATTTTATTTATTATAAAATCTTTCCTTATCCAAAAAAATGTGTAACAATGACTTTCTTCTGTAATGATATCTTTTTTCTCACAAAACTGTATCCTAGATCCTTTACAAATCTTCCTTACCAAAAATGTTTATCATTTGTAATTTCCTTGACCTACTGATAGTAAGTTATCAAGTTACTATAGAAGATATATATATATATATATATATATATATATATATATATATATATATATATATATATATATATATATATATATATATATATATATCTATAAGTTAATTGACTATATAAAAGACATTATTGCCAGAAACTTGAACTAGATGTATAAATGTTCTTTTTCTATAAAATGACAATTTATATAACATAATATTATATCAAACATCTTACATCTAACTAACTGTACATAAACTTTTCTTAAAATATAGTGGGTGAAAAGTTTTATAAGCATTTATCTCTGAATATAATATAATAATCAAATATAAAGAATAAGTTAATTTATAAAATCTCTTTCTTGATTCTCCAAGATTAACTTTTTAAAAGTAGCTTATTAAAAGTTAATTTATTTCTTTTGTTTACTGATAACTTTAACTTCTTAAACATGTTTAGTTAATAAGTTTAACTCTGCTCTGATTTGCACTAATTCATCAGCTTATTTTACATAAACATTATATATTCAAACTTCTGTCATAAAAAATGTATTTGAAAGTAACAATAATGAAATCTATCTTATATTGAAAAAGAAGAAAATAGAGGAATGGAAGAGAAATTTACAGCATAAAATAATGACTTATATGTGGTCTGATATAAAATCATAGAAAGCTTCCCTCATTAAGGATAACACTGATGCAAAAGTTGAATGCAAAGATGAATAAAAGAAGATGCTATGAATACCAAGGATATGTGTTTCAACTGAGGCAAGAGAATTTGAAAAAAGGAAATAGAGAAATAAAGAGGAAAGAGAAAAGGAAGTTATACTTTTTAAACTTATTTTAAAAAATTAATGACAATGTTACACGTGTTAGGGCTTTCTCTGTCTCTGGTTAACAGTAACAAATTTGAATCTACTACAATCTCATGAAATATTTTTAAGTTTTCATTTTTTTCCCCCTCTTTCTTACTGGGTATATTAACCCTAAAAGAAATACTCAAATAATCCAAGACCACCGCCTCACAATATTTCCAACCTTTTTTTTACTTTATATTTATTTTTATTTTAAAAATTTATAAAAGTAAATATTAAATCGGTTGTCCCATATAGGTTAAATCGGATCCTATGCATCTTGATCACCTAACATTTCTTTTAAAGAATGGACCAGATGATGTTGACAATTATTCTTGTAATTTTTTTGGGTAAGAAAACTTTTTATTGTACACTACTCAAAGCTTCTTATCACTCCTATTTATGATTCTCTTACATATTTATTATAAATAAGAAGCAAACACGTATTTTACTTCCAATACACCTCTTGCAAAGCTCTCTACAATGGCATGCAACCACCCCCCTCCTCCTCCTCTTCAAAGACAACCTCTTCCTACTGTGCCTGAAACTCCAGATATCGAAGAGAGACATCTCAAAAAGGTAGATGAATATGTTAATTTTCTGATTTTTTCATTTTTAAAAGTTTCTGATTTTGTTTTGGCTTCTAAAATTTTATGTAATTGCATGCATTTGAGTAAGTCATGTTATATCTGATTCCAGCTATATATACACTCTTCTCTGTACTAACTTCATGTTAATTTCTCTGCACAGGATGTTACTGAGACTGATGTTGAATCAAAATCCAATTTTCCTGCCGTCAATGTAAGTTTCCACCTTGGTCTGTCTATCTCCGTAGCGGTATCTATATTTTCATGACTCATTTTTAGAATTTTTTTTTATATATTTAGGTTGATAAAGAGGAAAAGACTCTTAATGTTGCTGCTGTAAGTGTTCTTCTGAGGAATAACTTTATTTTATTTATTTTTTTGTTAAAAGTCACCACAGAATCTAATTAAGAATTTTGGCTTTTTCCCCTTTAGTAAAAACTTTGACAAGTTTTTTCTCGATTTTTGCAGGAAATGAAGAAGCCTGCTGAAGTTATAAAGGTGAACCCAAGGAAGCGCAAGGCAGTGGGAGATGGTCGATGAGGTATAAGAAGGAGGAAAAGATGAGTAGCAATATAAACCATATTTATAATAATTAGTGTTATGGACATGCATTAGCATGTTAAATAGCTGTAAATTACCATTAAATAAATGCTACTCTTGTTTCGATTCAGGACCTTGCCGATCTAGTTTCAATTTCTTTTCAAATGTATCGATTTTCTGTTAAGAAAATTCTAAAACCAGTATTATAATAATCAAAAGTTACAAGTACTGTTCATCTACTGTGTGTTTCATGTCAGATAAATACAATCAGAGAGGGATATTGGGGGATTTGTTCCAAGACACATTGGATTGTTGACAAATTTAAACTATTTTCACTTTTTTTTAATGGATACTCAAGAGTAAATGAATACAAAGTGCAGAGGATTAAGAACAGCTGAGGTGTTATGTAAGGGAAACACTATTCTAAACTTTGGATGATCTGTTGTAATGTTTGTTAGAAAACTAATTTAGTAAATTGCATATGAAGGATACTTTTGTTCAAATATATTTATATTTAAAAGCTTCTAGATCTAACTTTTTCTTGAGGAAGTGATATTTCAGATTAGCCTTGTGAAATTAATCTGTTCATACCAATGAGCAATGTAATAAGTCAGAATAACTATCAAAAGTCTTGAGCCAAGTCTAATCAAGATCTGACTTGTTTTTAAAAGTCACATTGAAAAGCCTTTTAAAAAACATATTAAATTTAAGCTTTTGAAAACATTAAACCATCCTATCTCTCAGATCTTTGTGTGTACCTCTCTTTCACTTCTGTATTAAAAGTTTCTAGTGGTATGTTGTGTTTTTGGAATGCATTTATGCAGGTTTCAAGATCCTTGAATAACATACTTTATATTTGGATCAAAGATAAAGTTTCCTTATTACAGTTACAAAACTTCTATTTAACATCGAAATACCACTGGTAAATACATGAGAATACTGCAGGTGAAAACGGAAATATTATAGATTGTCTATCACTTTTTTCTTAATCTTGTTCACTCCTTGTGAAAGGAGAAGGATTGAATATAGTGAATGTACTGATTGTGCAAGTTAAATGGGAAGAGAAAAATGTCAGAAGAGCTAAATCTAATCAAAATAGGGAAGAGTATTAAAGTATGCATGCTAGGCGAGTTCAACATAGTGAGAAATTCCGAGGAGACAAAAGCTACGAGTATAGTTGGAAATAGAAGGTTATAAGAGTTCATTATACACAAATGATTAATATATCTTTAATAAGTCGAAACTATACATATGGAATAAAATGAATGAATCTACCAAAAGTAGACTAGATAGGATATTACTTTCAGTTATAGTAATAAAAGAAAATTGCAGTTTTAGAAAAATTGAATCAATGTTTGTAATTTTTATTAGAAAAGTTGCATTTAGAGTAATGATTTACCAAAAGTCACTTCAAAATTTCGTATGTGCTTTTATTTAAATTTTTACTTTTATTTGTAATTTTTCTTATTGCGTGATTTTCAATGGTGATATCAAAGTTGAGGTTCTATTCTAGGGAGGAAGGAAAAAAATATAACATGTTGACTAAAGTCAACATTATGTGTTTCACTTCTTAGAAAGAGGTTATTGTTGTAATCTTTTTTGTGCAATGACTTGGTTGATATATGTAATAGGCTCTACTTTGACAGATGTGATGTTGATGATTGATTCTCCTTATATATCAGTGAGTTACGAGGAACAATGATATAGAAGTTACCGATAATAAATACAATATACAAGGTGAAAGGGGTTGATGTGAAAAAAAATTGTCCTCGTCAATGAGTTTATGCAGGTGAAAATAACACTTCAAGTGAATTTATTGGTAATTTGTGTCGAATGTTTGTTCCAAAACATGTGAGACTTTTGGTGAAGGAAGGATCAAAAGAAAAATATTATAAAATTGAAAAATTGATTTGAAAGGCAATACATAACTCAATAAGTCTCTTACGTATATGGAGAACTTGGATAGTCATGTGTTATTGGAGGGTTTGTACTCTTTTAAGAAAAAATGTTTGAGGAGGTTTGCAATTTTTATCAATCTAACTGTACAATGATTTATACTTTTTGCTAGAAAAATGCATCATAAAGTTTGTAGTTTTTGTCAGCAAAATTGCATCTTAAGTAATAATACTTTTATTTGTGGATGTGCTTTTAGATTATTTTTCTATCATTAACACAAAAAATACTTCTTACATGTGCTATTTTAGGTTTTTTATGTCTGTTGTAGTTCGGACTTAATTGCCTAAGATAAACTTACTGACATTACGTTTACAATGGTTGGATGTATGAGATTAATATCTTATGTATAAAATTCTTTATTTATAATAAAAAAATATAAACTAAACTTAAAATATAAATAAAAAAAATATAAAATAAAAATAATATATGTAATACTGTTGATATAATAAAAAAAAACAAAAATACAATTTTTGGAATAGACATGAATCCATGAAGAAGGTAAAAGATCATTTAATTAACTGATATAGAGTCAACCCCGTAAAGAATACTTCTTCCCTGTAAAAACTTGAAATTTCGACTCTTCATTCACTTTAGGTGGCTCTGGTTTTGGCTCTTTCGCCTTTCCAGTCTCTTTAGAACAGTTTGCATTTGACCCAAACACAAGCTTGCCCTGAGATCGACGAGCATTACTTGGTGAGCTAGAAATTGTAGAAGACTGCGAATTGAGATTTGGAACATCAGGTTTCTTGTCCTTTGACCCTGAGGAAGAAGAAACTGGAGGAGGCTGATACTTCAAAGGTTTTCCATCCAACCGTCTCCCAGTTCCTGAAAATGGGTTAAACTTGGGCTCAGTTTCGGCAGGAGTATCCTCAGCAGCCGCTGGTGCCTTTCCAGTAGAATTCGGTGCAATGGGCTTTTCAGGTTCCTTGTAATCCAAGGGAGGAGCAAAGTCNGCNTCGCAGTCAGTNTCAATTATGCTTATAGCATTGTCAGGCTTAGTTTCTATAATATCTATGTAATATTTTTTGTTGTTGTAAGCCACCATAATGCTATCTCCAATAGTCAAGCAGGAAAAATTCCTCAGTGTCGTTTCTAAGATAGCTTTCGGATTCGAAATATCTAAGAAGTCCTTTGTGTGGGGTTGTAACTTAACATATGTCGCTTTTGGAAGTGTCACATTTTTCACTTTAACAAGGTCCCCCTCTTGTAAAAGCATGTTCTCCATCATCCAGTTTGGCATGTATATCATCCCTTCCTCTGCAATGAACTCAAGAACACCACAATGAGAAACCCGCTCAGCAGCATCATTACGCAGTTCAAACAACATTGGGTAATCAATATCCAGCGATGCGAGACGGTCAAGGGCTGATGGAGGCATTATAATTTTGTCACCACTTTCAATTTGGGGCTTTCCAATAAAAGAAGCTGAGTAGCATCGATATATCTGCTCAAATGATTCCCCGTCATATCCATATGCGTCGAAAAACATTTTCTATCGTGCTGATTGCAGATACACCGAGAATCAACCTTCAAAGCTCCCTGATGCTTGATCTGAAAAGAGAGAACAGACAAAGTGCAAGGTAGGGGAATGAAATAATAGATTCCACAAGGGGAATGGTAATCCAAAAACTGTATAGGATTAATCTCGGTTGTGTACAAGCTTTTGTATTTATAATAATAGAAGAAATATGGATTAAACTAAAATACAAATAAAAAATAATAACAAAAGATAAAAGATAAATATAAAATAAATAAAAGATAAAAGATAAATATAAAATAAAGATAATATATCTAACAATAACAAATATAAATTATTTTATGTCTATTACAACAACATATAAAAGATAAATAAAAAATAATAATAAAAGATAAAAGATAAATATAAAATAAACAAAAAAATAAATATAAAATAAAGATAATATATCTAACAATAACAAATATAAATTATTTTATGTCTGTTACAACAACATATAAAAGATAAATATAAAATAAACAAAAAATAAAAAATAAATATAAAATAAAGATAATATGTTTAGCAATGACAAATATAAATTATTTTATGTCTATTACAACAACAACATATAAAAGATAAATATAAAATAAACAAAAGATAAATATCAAATAAATAAAAAATAAATATAAAATAAAGATAATATATCTAACCATAACAAATATAAATGATTTTATGTCTGTTACAACAACATATAAAAGATAAATATAAAATAAACAAAAGATAAAATATAAATATAAAATAAAGATAATATATCTAACAATGACAAATATAAATTATTTTATGTCTATTACAACAACAACATATAAAAGATAAATATAAAATAAACAAAAGATAAATATCAAATAAAGATAATATATCTAACAATAACAAATATAAATTATTTTGTCTATTATAACAACAACCTATGTAAATTTTTTATATTTTTTTTTCTCATATATGCATCAAATTTCTTCTTCTTTATTTCTTTCTCCAGTTTTTTTTTCTCCTTTAATAGACCTAAAATTACATAAACATAAACCATCTAATAAATATAAAATTAATCAAACATTTAATATAAACCAAAATTTATAAAACTCACATTCAACACAAATAAGGAAGACATGCAAAACAATGACTCAATCCTTAAAAAAAAAAGTTACACACCTACATTATAGAGATAAAGGATGCCAAAATAACCTTAATGCATAAAAATATTCAGAGCGAAAAAAACTTTCTCAAAACTCCACACACAAAAACGCGCCTCACAACACACATTTTGGTCACAAATGGAAGTCCTAACACCTACACAAAGTTTGTTGCCATGAATAGTGTTGTTTGCTCAAGGAAGAAAGTGCAAACTAGTTCATACTATAGGTTTTAAAGAGTTTTACGTTTGACCTATAAATATCGGATATAAATTTTAAAGTTTACATTTGAGCCATGTAAGTCAGACGGTAAAATTATCTTTGGCCAAAGAGTAACATATATAAATTTATTTGTGATCTATAAGTGTCAAAGATAAATTTACGTATGACCATTGAGTAATAAACGTAAATTTATGTTTGACATATAGAGAATAGACATAAATTTTGACCACTTAATTACAAAATTGTCACGACAAATTTTTCACACGTGATGGATGTGAGTCTCACATAAATTACACCAGCATGGAAGACAATTATTGTGTTAGTGTATTGATGATTCCTAACTTTCCACTATAATTGATGGAGATGTTTGGTAAGGTTACAAACAATGTGTATAGAAAAAAAATCTCATATAATTATGCAATGATTTTATCGTCATCACTAAATGGATTTGGATAGAAACCTTTTACACTTAAGATATTTGGCAACCAACAAATGATTATGGTGGTTATATTTGGGAACAATGGACTGCATACATAGTAGTTGGTTGTGGTTTGACCACTATAAAATATATTAAACATGATTAAAGATTTTGAATAGAGATTTTTAAAAGTGTTGACCAATCTAAAGAATGTTATTAGTAGGATAAGTAACCTAAACAAGTTAAATGAAACAAAGTAGACAAAATTAAAGAATACTTTTAAAATTATAAAAATATATTAAAGTTTAAAATATTTCAAATATCTCTTGCATTCTTTGCCTAAGTTCTAATGAAATATGTTTTTTAAGTCAAACACTGATATTTTTTACACTATAGGAATCAGTGTTTTTTTTTCATTGAATATTTCTGATGGCTTCTTCCGATGACAATCAATCGGAGAAACATAATTCTGGAACTTCCGCTGCTTCCAAGAGTTATATTTCTACTGCTGTCGGATTTGTGACCAAGTCAGGTCTATCTAACTCTGCTCTTAATCTTTCTGTTCTTACTAAGGGTAGTGATTGGATAATTGATTCAGGTGCTACTGATCATATGACTTGTGATCCTCATATATTTACTAGTTTTTCCTCTAATTGTTCTAAAAGTGTTATTATTAATGCCAATGGGGTCTCATCTCCTATTGAAGGTATAAGTACTATATCCCTCTCACCCTCCTT
>NW_014541999.1:132929-134960 GCF_000741045.1 Vigna radiata var. radiata | reverse complement strand
TATGCATTTTTCTTTCATGCTGGTTTCGTTTGGACTTTGGAGTATCAACACTAAACTTATTTAGTGTGTGTATATGTTTTACTCCATCAGTCTATTGAATAAAGTGAGACCCATAATCACTTACAACTCTACATGCTTCAAAATAAAGACAATTCAAAGATACCATCTTTGAGTCTTTTGCCTATGAAAACAAATTTGTGGCACTTTAGTTTCAATATTTTTCCTCTGTTCTTTCTTCAATACCAATGTCTGTGCATCTCTCTCAGTTAACTACTTTATACATTATCAGGGTATAAATGTTCGTTTTCAATTTCCTATCCAAGTGCCAAAATCACAACTAATCATGTAATATTGAAAAATGCTATGAACAAACAACACTCACATGCTATGTCAGTGGCAGGGATAACTAAAAGGATAGGGAACATGGATAAGCACCTCTACTTCCTCATCTCCTGGATCATGCTTTAGTGCAAAATTTTTTGCTAACTCTTCTTTATCAACACTGTCAATAACCTCATTTGTTGCATCAATTATCTGCAAAGTGTACTCAATTGTCAAAGAACTAGGCTTTTCACATCATTCACGCATTACTAATTGAATACTTTTATCAACACAAAATTTCATCAATATAAGCTTGTCAAGGAAAATCGGAAAGAGGGGGGAGGGGGAAAATAATAGTAAAACATTGACTCGAACAATATATACCTCTTCATGACAAAGAACTTTGTCTTTGATATAACTTCTGGAAACTAAACCTTCTAAAATCTTTGCAAGCAACGGTGTGTGCTTTGGATATTCAGTCTGGAAGGAAACATAAATTTTGCAATGATTTATTTTCAACCTAGAGAATAAGAGTAAAACAATATATATATATATATATATATATATATATATATATATATATATATAAAGAAAGAGGAAGAATTGTATACTGACTTTGAGTGAGGCAGACAACTCCTTCCATTTAAGGCACTCTTCATTGCTTCCTTGTTTTAGACCACCAAGCACTATCATTTTTGCATCTCGTACCTGAAGGACAAGTCAAGGTCAACTTAATAATACCATTGTTGAGTCTTATGAAGGGAAATTCAATAGGGAGATTTGACACCAATGAGTCAACCCACATAAGAGACTACAACACTACCTTCCACCCAAAATCTCAAGGTATGAGTTTTGGTTTTCTTCATCATATATTGCTCAGCTTTATCATTTTTACTCAATATGCAACTCAAACTTACCCTTGGAGTCTTAGCAAAGGTTGATACAAACTTCATGGCAGAAGTAGGTCAAATTTAAAATAAATAAATAGAATCAAAAAGCAAAAGGTAGCTCAATCACAAAGCTCCCCACCACTCTGTTACATAAGATCTATAGAAGTACATAACCTTACCCCGCACTTTCTTAGTTTAAATGTACATGATATATATTTACAATAGATAAAATCAAACAATTGAATATAATATTTATGGGTTTATTTGGTAAGTAGTTAATATAGATTAAATATGCATATAATTATGCAGTTATAATTATATACGAATGCAGTGCTAGTTATAATTATGCATATATATATATATATGGAAAATATATATATGGAAAATATTTCATGCTTTTTGATCATTCAAGCTTCTCTGGAATGGTTGTGATATTGCTGTAAAACCTCTCTTATAGTCTTGAGGTGTTTCCGTCAGGGTGGTGGTCGTGCTAGTTGTTGTTTGCGTCATCGAGGTTGGCATTGAGGTGCAGGGAGCTAGTTCGTGGTCGTGGTCTGCAGAGGCTGGCATCGTCGTCTATTTTGCTTTTGAGGTAAGTTTTTTTTCAAGATTGAATGATGCTTGCTGAGTTTGTGGTCTGCAGAGGTGTTGTGCCTGATTTTTGTTTGGAATCAATAAATCTACTGAGGTCAGGGGAATAAGATGAGTTTGAAAGTTTTCTTGAATTTGATTTTGCTTACACATTGCTCTTCTTCATGCTCTCTGTTTTTGATAGTGTTGGTGATGTCGCGTCATATGTTTTCACAGTCTCTTGAATTTG
>NW_014541999.1:129820-132164 GCF_000741045.1 Vigna radiata var. radiata | reverse complement strand
TGTTTCTCTACACTGGAAACAGTTCCTCATGAATTGTTACAATTTTGGTCAAGCCAACCCAATAACCAACACAAGAATTACAATAAGACATTATAAGGTGACTTTTATGATGCAAGTGAAAAACTAGCAGCCAGGTTTGCTGAATGAATAGAGCCAAGACAATGTTAACAATGAGAAGTTAAATGCTTATCAGGGCATGCAAAAACTGCAGTAGCAAAAACTCTTTGAATATGATGTACCCTTCAACATATACAAATACAATGCAACACAACCCAGTGATGAGTGACACGTAAAGTTACAACTTTCGACACATCTATTACTTCAAATAACAGAGTTATGCATTGAACCCTTTTAGCTTTATAAAACTAATGATGAGTGAAAATCTAAAGAAAAATTGAAGAGACCTTTTACTTTAAAGAAGAGACTTACATGTTAGACCCTTTTGTTAATGATTTATTTACAAAAACTAATAACCAATAATTATTTTAGTTGGTCTAAAATTTGAGTTTTAGTAATCTGATCCTTCCAAATACCTAAAGAAACCTTACTTCATAAGTATATAGAATCATTATTTACACATCTCGTTTGCTATGTGTCTGGAATGAACTGTAGGTGATACTTACAATCATAGTCAGTCCATCCTATGCGTTGACCAACAACATCGTAGACAAAAAATTTGTCTTTGAATACGAGATCTGCCCCAAAAGAATCCAATGTTGTTAGTATATCATACATGATAGTTAAGAATGTACAACATACTAGTTCTAGTATCTCTGCCCCACAATAAGCAAGAGAGTACAAGGATTTCTATTTTTGATTCTATACTATTTGTGGGCATTACCAAAATTACAAAATAAGTATTTTCTTTCTAAATATGAGCTTTAAGGTCCAACTATTGCTATTTTAACTTCAGTGACATTATCAACTTATTTTATGTATCCTTATATTACCAAAAAACATCCACAAAGGACCTAAAGTTTCCAAACCAGCACTATACCTCCTAGAATAGTTACACTTTGACCCGGGATTTTCTGAAAGCCAATACACCAAACTGAACCCTCACCCTGCAACACAGAGGTTAATTGATACCCTTGTACGAGTGAGAAAACATGGAGAGTATAATAATAACATGCATATGAAAAATAGATGTAGGTAGTCCAGTGGTCAGATATTATACCTCAGAAAATTGAATAAAAGGAAATTAAAACTTGATTGCTTACAATATAATTCTGTTGAATAAGGTAGTCCAGTGGTCTTAAAACCAGAGATGCACCACCAGCGAAGTTCAGACTTACTTGTGGAAACATGTCAACAGTGCTAAACAAAGTATAGCCAGAGAGACAGATAAACAGTGAGCTCTCTGGTCTCTAGTGTGTACACAACTGCAACTTACACAGTTTACAACAATGTGTTATGTGCAGTGTTGAGAATCACATTTAATAGAATGGAGAGTCCTACTCCATCTTATAGTTGTATGAAATTACCTCTGTTTTGTGCCATACAGTATGTAAGTTTTGGTTGCAAAGAACCAAACTTAGGGTTCAGATGGCCTGCCTTATAATTAAGAAATAGATATGATTTTAGTTGGATAAATTTTAATACTGTTACTCTTCGCTTCTGTTTTGTTGGTTCTTTATAATCTTTTCTTTAATTAATTGTCTTGTCAGGAATATCTTATCCTCCTATATTTCTATATCACTTCTTTCTTTATAGTTTGTTTTTTATTTGAAAACAAAATTACTTTCAAAACAATTCTTGTTGTTGCGTCCTAAATTGTGCGAACAATTTCTTAGACTTTGTGATCATACTCAATCATGTTTGGAGATTTTAATAAACAGGTTTGTTCATATTTAATATTTTTCGTCAAACAAGGTTTAATTTTAAGTGTTCCCCATGCATGAATCCCCTGTCATGTGTGACATTAAATATGGATAATTCAACTTATCAATCATATATGTATTTGTAGCTTCTAGCAGAGAAAGGTGAGCTTACAACAAGATTTGGTTCAGCAACTCTTGGAATACTTCTTCTACAGGTTTTTGTCCTGAACTCTTGCATGTCACAGTCTCATTCTCCAAGCATGATTTTTTTTAATAAAAAAAGATGTGGTTGTTAGGACTCATCTTGTATGATTGATATAGTTAACTTTGTTCATTTTCTGTTTGTTACTCCAGGACTTAGCATATAGAAAAGAATTTCTTTGACAACATCTTTAACACAGTCATGAATGTTAGTGNCAAGACGAAAGATAATGAAAAGGCAAGGAAAGATATATCTTTGTATTGTGCACGAAGAGACTTAGAGTTGAAGCCCAAAGATAATGGCAGGTTCCTAAAGCCAAAGG
>NW_014541999.1:123022-126326 GCF_000741045.1 Vigna radiata var. radiata | reverse complement strand
TGAGTTGAGATGAGCATATATGTTAGGATGAGGAGAATGGTTTAAGTTTGGGGGAGTTTTTGAAATAAGGGAGCATTGAGAAAATAATCATATGAGCCAAAAAGAAAGAAAAAGAAGAAAGAAGAAGAAAAGAAATAAAAATGCATTGAATGAACAAGAGTTGGGAAATAAGTTGAGAAGTGNTTTATCCAATTGTGAAGCAAAAAGAGAGACTAATGTTATATCATGAAGTAAACTGTTTTCTCTCTTAGCTCAAGGTGCTTTGTTGTCCAGAAAAACCAATTTTCTTCTTAGCCCAGCCACATTACAAGCCTTAAAAAGTCCTTGTGATGCTAACTTGCTTGTGAATGTGTTTGATATTGTTGAAACAAATGACAAATTTGATTTGTGTGACACTGTGATAGTTGAGAGTTAGACACACATCCTTATACACCACTGTGCTTGAGTGAAACACTTTCTTCGGTGAGGATTGGTTCCATGCATTCAATAAAAACATCTTGCCACGTTTCTTGATTTATCATTTGCATCTATCTTTTGATCTTGAATTATGAGCACCATGATTGAAGTTTAGCTTGCTAAAACCATATTGTCTCTTGAATGTAATTTCTAAGTTGAGCAAGCATGATTGATTTTGTTTATTTGATTTAAACGTACTTGAGTTGCTAGACTAGTGTGATTGAATTGTTTGCTAGGTGAAGTACTTTTGCTTGAGGACAAGCAAAGTTGTAAGTTTGGGGGAGTTGTTGCCTTCAGTATTACCGAGGGCTTTAAGGCCCTCGGTATTACCGAGGGCCACAAGGCCGTCGGTAAGGTTTCCGACAAGCAAATTACCGACGACTTTGGAGCCGTCGAAAAGCCGTCGGTAAGGTGCATTTACCGACGACATTTGGTCATTACCGAGGGCTTTTGTCCGTCGATAAATCCCTTCTTTTTTTGTAGTGGCTTTTGTCCGTCGGTAAATCCGTTTACTTGGGATCTTGTATCCTTACCAAGAGGGAAGAAAAGTGCAGGCTGCAAATGGGTCTTTACAATTAAGCATAAAGCTGATGGAACTATTGAAAGGTATAAAGCACGACTTGTGGCTAAAGGTTACACTCAATCTTATGGTGTAGATTACCAAGAGATGTTCGCACCAGTAGCCAAGCTCAATACTTTGAGAATACTTTTGTCGCTAGCTGCAAACCAAGATTGACCTCTTCTACAATTTGATGTGAAAAATGCTTTCCTACATGGAGAAATTTCAGAAGAAATTTATATGGATTCTCCACCAAGCATGACAGATTCAAATGGAATGAAGGTTTGCAAATTAAAGAAGGCTCTATATGGATTAAAACAATCACCNGTGTTTATTTAGTATATGCTAGTTTTTACCTCTAATCTCTATGTTTGAGTGTGTGAAATAAAGGATTAGGAAGCAATTCTAGTGGAGGAAAACAAGCAAGAACTCAAGAGAACATGTTTTGGGACCATAATTGATCAATTTGAAGCAAATACCCATGTTGGACGCCTTCAGAATTGCGCAAGAGCTTGAATTTTTGAATGCTGTCAAAGCTGTCCCGGCTGGGGCACCCCCAAAGGGGGGCTGGGGCATCCCTAGCTGCTGATTTTTTGCAGATATGGCGCCTGGGCACCCCCAGAAGGGCGCTGGGGCGCCCCTGGCTGTTGATTTTCTGCAGATTTGGCGCCTGGGTGCCCCTGGGAGCAAGCTGCCAAGAACCTTGGGGAAAGGCTTTGCATCTTCTCTTTGGTTCCAATTTCTTCCTTACCTCTTCAATTTGTAGAACCCTAAGTTCTCCTCCATGGAGGGCTTTTCCTATTTGTTGAGATTAGTTGTAGAACATGGAATTCTTATGTATTTTGTGATGTTAATGATATATGGTTTTCTAATTCATGTTAGTATTTGATTTTTATGCTTAATGCTTGTTGTGGCTTGATCACCCATGGCATGAATTGTGGTTCTTGAAGTATTGAGAAACATGATTGAACCTAGAATTGAAATTGAATACTTATTGGATGGAATTGAGATGTTTATGAATGTATGAGAATGAAGTGGATGAACTCTAGTCTTGACAAATTGTAAATACACTATGTTAAATTCCTTGCACACCAACTGTTTGAGAAAAATACCAAAAAGAGTTTCTTGTGTTTTTGTGCACTTTGATGTCTAATTGAGTTATGAAAGGAAGAATTGTCATGTGTTGCACAAGTCTCTAGGGAAAACGATACCTGGTCTTACCAGTTTTATTACTTGAACGATTTGGTACACTTGCCAATGAGTCAACAAGTTTTTGGCGCCGTTGCCGGGAACTTGTGTTCCAACACAAGGTAGTTTGGGCATTTGTGACTCTTTTGGACTTTGTTGTTTGTTGTGTCTTTAAATGTTGTTTTGTCTGCAGTTGGCTTTAGTTTCTAAGACTTTCCATTGATTTAGTTTGTGCTTAATGCCTGTCTCAGGGTACGCCTTAGAGCTTGATGCAGTTGTTGGTTAAATACTTAGGGATAAGGTTTCAGTAGCGGAACTAACTAAATCAAACCAGATGTGCCAATCACCAGGGATGGGGTTGTATGTTTGGATGCACTGTTTTGGAACTTAAGGCAAGTTTTGATGGGCTTCTTACGCCAAGGGATTGGGTGAGAGTTTGTCATACTTAGGAAGGCACAATAAGAGGGATCTGAGTGTTCTAACTTTAGAAAACAGGGAAAGTGGAATTATTTGCCAATTGTATGTCTGTTTTGTTTATGTTTCTTTTATACAGTTTGCCTTCAGATGTTTTTACTTTCCACTGGTTTGGTTTGTGCTTAAAGCTTGTTTCGGGGTACGCCTTAGAGCATGATCTAGTTGTTGGGATGCCCATGGATGGGGTTTCAGCAGCCGAACTAGCTAAATCAACCCAGATATTACTAATCACCAGAGTGACGGACGACGTGATTGTGTATTTGGACCCCACTGTTCTGGTTCTTAATGCAAGTTTTGATACATGCTTATGCCAAGGGATTGGGTAAGGTGTGTCAATCTTAGATAGGCACAACAAGAGGGATCTGAGTGTTTTTAAATTTGAGAACAGGGAAAGTAGTATTCATCACCCTAGGAGAGTACTAAGTGATCTTGCAATAAGAGGGATATAAGTGAGGTTATTTAGGAAATCCATTTCAATCATTCTGCATATTAGAATTGTTGTTTGGTTGGTGTGCTCATGTTATGCAATTTTTGTTTCTTGTTTTCCTTGTTTCTTTCTTTGTGTTTTTCATTTTTCTATTTCACTTCTTTATTTGTTACTTTTGTTTTTATCTTTATGTTTTTCAA
>NW_014541999.1:114591-117912 GCF_000741045.1 Vigna radiata var. radiata | reverse complement strand
AGAAAATGAGAATGACTGAAGGAAATGAGTATGAATGAAAGAGATGGGTATAAGAAGATTTATACAGAAAGAGAGAAAAATTGAGAGTTATATATTTTTCATCTTTAAATATAGACCTTTGGATTAAAATTAACTTACCATTCTTACCCATTTTTACAAAAGCGCATAGATTAATAACATATAAATTAGAACAACCTATGCTAACTTAAATAAATATAAGTACTAAAAATAAATTAAATTAACGTTAATACGAGAGCAACAAATATATTAACTTATTAAAAAGTTAAAAGTAGATAATATCTTACCTAAGTCTTTATTGACCTCCAATATGAACTCTATTAGCATTTAGTTAAGTTAAGACTAAATCAATACTAATACCAACACTTATTCATTACAAAACATAAAAATAAATTATGATTGAGGTCGAATGGTTGAGCCGAAATGTCAAGATTGAAAAATGATAGAGAAATTGAGGTTGAGAGGTTGAGGCCCAATGATTGAGACCAAATCGTTGAGACCAAATAACCAATTGGATGGTTGAGGCTGAATGACCGAACCAAATGGTTAAGATTGAATAGTTGAGATCGAATGATTGAGGTCAAATGGTCGATTCAAAATGTCAAGACTGAAAAGTCAATAAAGAAATTGAGACCCAGTGGTTAAGGCTGAATGGCCGAGCCTGTTAAGACTGAAAAGTTGGCAAAGAAATTGAGTTCAAAAGGTTAAGGATGAAAGGTGAAGGTTGAATGGTTAAGGCCAAACAGTTCAGGTTAAATGGTTGAGTTTGTGAATGATTGAGTCGAAATTTAAAACTAAAAAGTTGGCAGAGAAATCGAGGCCAAGAGGATGAGATTGAATAGTCGATCGAATGGTTGAGGCCAAAAGTTAGAGGCCAAATGGTGTTGGGTACAAACAAAGTCCCACATCAGAAAAATTGAGAGATGGAAATGAATTTATATATACATAAGATACCTTCATTGATAAGAGGCTTTTTGGAGTGGCACCAAAAGCAAATTCGTGAGGGCTTGGCCTAAAGCGGACAATATCTTATCAATGTGGAGACTTATGTGTATGTGCGAGTATTAAACCTCCTTACAAATGACCGGGCTCAGACGAGTACGTCCCTTCATGATCGGGTGAAGCCCTGGAAGGTGGGCCAGTGGCCGATAGCTTGGAAGTGAATCATGAGAGGTGGAGAGCAAGAGATGCTTAGTGTTTGACCATGGATTGTGAGAGAGAAGTGTTGACCATGGTGTACTCAAGGATAAGAAAGAAAAAGACTTCCACTGTAGGAGAGGGGTGGTCCTTTGTTTGAAGGGAGGATGTTGGGTACAAACAAAGTTCCACATCAGAGAAAATCAGAGATGGAAAAGGATTTATATACACATAAGATACTTTCATTAATAAGAGGCCTTTCGGAATGGTACCAAAAGCAAATCCGTGAGGGCTGGGCCCAAAGCGGACAATATCTTTTCAATGTGGAGACTTATGTGTATGTGTGAGTGTCGAACCTCCCTACAAATGGTTGAGGCCAAATGGCTAAGTTCTAATGGTTGAGTCAAAATTTCAAGACTGAAAAATTGATAGAAAAATTGAGATTGAGAGGTGGTCCTTTGTTTGAGGGGAGGATGTTGGGTACAAACAAAGTCCTAGATCAGAAAAAAATGAGAGACGAACATGGGTTTATATACACATAAGATATCTTCATTTATAAGAGACCTTTTAGAGTGGTACCAAAAGCAAATCCGTGAGGGCTTGATCCAAAACGGACAATATCTTATCAATGTGAAGACTTATGTGTATATGTGAGTGTCAAACCTCCCTACAAATGGTTGAGGCCAAATGACTAAGTTCTAATGGTTGAGCCAAAATTTCAAGACTGAAAAATTGACAGAGAAATTGAGATCAAGAGATTGAGGCTAAAAAGTTAAGACCAAATGGTAGATGCCGAAAGATTGAGACTGAAAGGTTGAAGTCGAATGATTATGGCCAAATGATTGAAACCGAAAGGTTGAGACCAAATTATTAAGGCCAAATTATTGAGACTAAATGGTTGAGGCCAAAATATTAAGGCCAAATTCTTTATAAACTTATTAATCATTTAATACATAAGTGAATATATATATATATATATATATATATATATATATATATATATAAAAATAAAGTGAAAGCAGAAATCCAATGGATAGGTTGGGGCAACAATATTATAAAAAATACTTAAAAAAAACTAAAATACTGGCAATTTGAAACGAAATATAGTTCCAGATCCATGTATTCTTTTTGTACTATCTTTTTTGTACTAGATTCAATTAAATTGGAACGAAATCTTTCATCATTTTTNAGAGGCATGGCACTAGGTGTATGTGAACTTTTGTGGATTAAAAATGTGTTACCAGATTTGGGATTTAAACCAAATGAAGCTATGAGTTTGTACTGTGACAATACTTCGGCTATTGCAATTGCTCATAATCCTGTTCAACATGATAGAACAAAGCATGTGGAGATTGATAGACATTTCATCAAAGAGAAGATTGAAGCTGGAATAATTTCCTTTCCTTTTATAAGATCAGAGTTACAGTTGGCTGATGTTCTCACCAAAGGAGTGTCAAGAACATTGTTTGATGAGTCTCTATTCAAGTTGGGAATGTGTGATATTCATGCATCAACTTGAGTAGGGGTGTTAAGATATGCTAAATATTCTATTAAAGGATATTAGGCAATCAAATGTTGTGTTAGTTATAATTTAGATATTATTTTAATTTGTGCAGATTTGTGCACCTGTCATTCCTATAATTGATGAAAAATTATAAGATCCTTATATGCATATATATGATACTCTACTCTTTGAAATAATACATTAGAATTATTCTTTAAACCTTTTATTAAAGATTAATACATCATTTGAATAAAATTATACAGAGAAAAAAATTAAACTAATAATCATTTGAATTAAATATATATCTTTCTTCTTTTAAACTTCAATATATCTTAGATGGTGATAAACAAAATTAATCACACAGACAATAAATTATTATATTATAGCAAATTAAATGTTTTTATGTACCTGTAGTGGTAAAATTACACATACGAGAATGAATTAGAAAAATAAAAGTACATAAGTAAAAATTATCAAAACAATATTCTAAAAAATAAAAATAGACAACAAATAATGATTGCATACATCATTGAATGAAATCATACAAAGAGAAAATGTATAATTAAAGGTATGATAAGATTGAAAGTATCTTTAAGTATAAGAGAACTTGTTAGATATCAAACAAATCAAGCCCTTCAAACATATCAAAAATTGCTTTAGTG
>NW_014541999.1:89718-107871 GCF_000741045.1 Vigna radiata var. radiata | reverse complement strand
GGTATGATAAGATTGAAAGTATCTTTAAGTATAAGAGAACTTGTTAGATATCAAACAAATCAAGCCCTTCAAACATATCAAAAATTGCTTTAGTGAAACAAAATTCAAATAAAACTAAAATGAATAGTAAAAAAGAAAAAAAAAGTTATATTACCTAGTAAATGAAGGGATTATACCGTTGAACGCTTGAAAATGAGATTCAAGCATATTGAGAAAAAATAAGCAATAAATAAATTAATTAATTAAAAAGGACTAGAAATAATCAAATGTGAGACTTCAAAACTATTTGACTACCTGAAATACATTATTTGAACACAACTGGCCAAAGCGAAAAATGTGTAATCAAGGTTATGTATCATAAGAGGGAAAGTAAATATGAGTGGATTTTCTGACTATAGAATAACCAATAAATTAGAAGAGAGTAAATAAAATGTGTATTGAAAGAACAAACTAAAAATTATGAATAAATTATGGATACTTTAGTCATTTAAGGGGGATGAAGATGACTATTGGACCTAATACAAGGACGATAATGGGTACGAGGTGGATNAGCACATACTCATGTCATCCTCATATCTCTGTTCATTTTAAAATTCATTTAATTTATCATCGACTAACTGAATGTTAAGTAAAATATTTTTTTTAATATTAATTTAATTTAGATTGGTTTGATCGAAGCTAATGATAGTAATTTAAAAAAAAATCTAGTATAGTTTAATAAAATAAAATAAAAACAAAAGATTGAAAATAAATTATAATGGGTGAAGGAGATGATGTGAAAGAAAGGTATATCAGTGTGAATAAAAGAGATGNGTGAGAATGAAAGAAATGTGTGTGAATGAAAGAGGTGAGTGTAAGTGAAGAAGATGTGGAGATGAAAAAGATGGGTGTGGATGAAGTAGATGACTTTAAGTGAAGAAAATGAGAATGACTGAAGGATATGAGTATGAATGAAAGAGATGGGTATAAGAAGATTTATACAGAAAGAGAGAAAAATTGAGAGTTATATATTTTTCATCTTTAAATATAGACCTTTGGATTAAAATTAACTTACCATTCTTACCCATTTTTACAAAAGCGCATAGATTAATAACATATAAATTAGAACAACCTATGCTAACTTAAATAAATATAAGTACTAAAAATAAATTAAATTAACGTTAATACGAGAGCAACAAATATATTAACTTATTAAAAAGTTAAAAGTAGATAATATCTTACCTAAGTCTTTATTGACCTCCAATATGAACTCTATTAGCATTTAGTTAAGTTAAGACTAAATCAATACTAATACCAACACTTATTCATTACAAAACATAAAAATAAATTATGATTGAGGTCGAATGGTTGAGCCGAAATGTCAAGATTGAAAAATGATAGAGAAATTGAGGTTGAGAGGTTGAGGCCCAATGATTGAGACCAAATCGTTGAGACCAAATAACCAATTGGATGGTTGAGGCTGAATGACCGAACCAAATGGTTAAGATTGAATAGTTGAGATCGAATGATTGAGGTCAAATGGTCGATTCAAAATGTCAAGACTGAAAAGTCAATAAAGAAATTGAGACCCAGTGGTTAAGGCTGAATGGCCGAGCCTGTTAAGACTGAAAAGTTGGCAAAGAAATTGAGTTCAAAAGGTTAAGGATGAAAGGTGAAGGTTGAATGGTTAAGGCCAAACAGTTCAGGTTAAATGGTTGAGTTTGTGAATGATTGAGTCGAAATTTAAAACTAAAAAGTTGGCAGAGAAATCGAGGCCAAGAGGATGAGATTGAATAGTCGATCGAATGGTTGAGGCCAAAAGTTAGAGGCCAAATGGTGTTGGGTACAAACAAAGTCCCACATCAGAAAAAATGAGATATGGACAAGGATTTATATACACATAAGATACTTTCATTAATAAGAGGCCTTTTGGAATGGTACCAAAAGTAAATCCGTGAGGGCTTAGCCCAAAGCGAACAATATCTTATCAATGTGGAGACTTATGTGTATGTGTGAGTGTCGAACCTCCCTACAAATGGTTGAGGCCAAATGGCTAAGTGGTCTTTTGTTTGAGGGGAGGATGTTGGGTACAAACAAAGTCCCAGATCAGAAAAAAATGAGAGATGGACATGGAATGGTTGAAGTCGAATGATTATGGTCAAATGATTGAGACCGAAAGGTTGAGACCAAAATATTAAGGCCAAATTCTTTATAAAATTATTAATCATTTAATACATAAGTGAATATATATATATATATATATATATATATATATATATATATATATATATATATATATAAGATTTCATCTTTGAGTTTAGAACTCACAAGGCAAGGAAATCATAAAAGGGCTATATATAAAACACAAGCAACAACAATGTCAGAAAATCTAACTTCTGGTAAAACGATTCTATTTTCAAAGAAGTCAACTCCACTAGAAGGAGGAAATAAGAGGAATAGAAAAAACTTGCATATCAATATCAATGTTTACTATATATTTTTGCACACACATTTTCCTTCTCTATATATGTATGTAATCGTAAGTTATATCCCTTTAATATTTTGTAAACAACTTCTTCATTTGTTTCTAATATCCAAGGCANAATGGCGTAATTCCTAAATGCCTGAGCTACCAATATAGAGTTTGTTTCAATTCAAAAGATAGAACCAACCTCTGTTAAGATCTGATTCAATGGCAAGGATGGTTTCCATCAGTTCAACTCTAAAGACAAACACATTACCACTAAAAGCGATGAAGCCTCCTATGTATTCGCCACTGTTACGACATCCCACTAGTACTTGTCTCTAGTTAACATTTGTGACCTCAGTTGTATTCATGGGATAGATGTTGATGTTGAAATGCTTAAGATTGTAAATTCTCGTACGTTGTTTCCCTTAATTCATAGAGAAATGATTTTTGACACACTTTAATTTTTTACATTCATTCTACATTGTTTTTATTTATTTTGTACTCTTTTCTTGCTTGAAAAACTACAAAACTTTATACTTTTTAAACTATTTTACCCTTATATTTTGTGTCAAATGAATGTAAAAGTGTGTCATGATATTATTACTCTAATCCCTAATCTCTAGGATAGATTACCTGCCATAGAGCAACTAGTTTCCATAGTAGTCAGCGCATAGTCAAACAAAATTGGGTTATCATGTGTAATACTATTGCCCATCTTCCTAATCATCCACATAATGTTTATGCATGTTGCCCTCCTTAAATCTCAGTTGTGAGTTGCATTATACCTGCATGAATTTGGGAACATTCACAATAGAAGTACAAATAAAGTTAGAGAAACGTCTTAACCAGTTAGTATTTTAAAATTGTGAAATGAATAGTTGATGTGATTGAGAGAATGTGAGATAGTAGAACATGGAAGTACTAACTAGAAAAAGTATATTTTTTAATTATCTTAGTTGTGTTGTGATAGATGTTGTCTTATATCCAATAGTATATTACATGAATATTTATAAACTCAAATTATTTTAAAAAATGTTAGTCACAATTTGAAATGTTTACATATTTATAGACGTAAGGATTTTTTCTCATTTTATATACTCTCACCCAAATCATATTCCAACCCCTTTCACATGGGGCAAAATATTCAGTGTCCACAGTATTAACCCCAAGTACTTATTTTCTCCAATTCGCAATCTAAAAAGATTGAACTAAGTTACATACTAGATCACTAACCCCTAAAAGAGAATAAGAACCTATATACTAAATAACTCAACAAGTCTTTAGATCAGGCTATCAAGACTTTATTAACAATGACCATATATATGTAAGGATGTGTATAGCTACTAACCAATACCATTTTATGAACACAAATTATTGTCTTTTGGTAACATACCAAACACTTAAAAAATCTGTATCAACTACTTAAAACCTTTTTTAGCATTATTAAGTGTAGAGAATATGCAAACAACTAATGTTTAGGACCGCATATATAATTTTAGTTAAAAAATAATATACCTGGGAGATGTCATTAATGATCTATTTATTTCATCATACAATAGTATTAGGCATTACATTCATGGATTATAACTATAAAGGTCTGTCTTATCAAAAAGAATCTTTAATTATTGCTTCACTCTGATTCAATACTTTCACACATTAAACTCAAAAAACAACTGAGAAAATTAAAATTCACACATCATATATGGGAGAATAAAAATTATCCAATACTTGAACCATTCATTCTTAATCTACTGATCACGGTTTACTACTAGTTGAAGCTGCAACTGATAATTATGGAACAAACTTTTGAATACAAATGATGTGCAAGATGACTTGATAATCAACTCAGGAAAACCACAGCAAATATTTTCTTGATAAAAGAAATCTTATGTTGCAACTAGAATTATAGCACTGTCACACAAACGAACACTGAAATTGTAAACAGAAAGACAATGTCAACATAATTGACAGAAATTATACAACCAGGACACAAGTGACATCATATCAGAAAAAGAAACAAAGGTCAAGGCAATTGACTGGTGTCGAGATACCAAAATCAGATATCGAAAGTATTTTAAACCCCAAAACCCTATTTGAGAAACCCAAAAGCCATACCAAAATTTGAAATCGATTATTTTAAACCCTAAATCCTCATTTAAAGAAAAATAAAATAAAAAAGGTCGACATCTTTGTACAATGAAGTGCAATTGAAAATTAAAAAAAGAAAAGAAAAAAAGGAAAGAACAATGACTGTCTTTACCTTCTCTTTGTACTCCAGCATGTAAGAGTAATATAAATATTTCCAAAACAATGAAAGGGAAATCTCGCATAAATGAATCCGTCAAACCATTGTTAACAAATGAGTTAAATATATTTTTATTTATTTTAAGTAAAAATTAGAATTTTTTTTTTCTATTTTAATTTTTGATTAATTTATTTCTTATTTTTATATTTTGATAAATTTATTTAATATTTTAAATACATTTCTTAATTAATATAGAACAAAACATGTATTTAACTGGGTAAACAACTTAGTAATATTATTTTTCAAACATTAAACAAATTTAATAAATTTTTATTAAAAAAATTAAATTTACACATTTCTAAAATTAAATAATTAAATTAGATCAAAATTTTGAAAAAAAATTAATTCTAAATTTTAGTTAAAGTAAAAAAATTAAAAACATATTTAATTCTTAATAATATTATATTTATAACAAAATTGATTTCAGAATTCAGATGTTACTTATTCAAAAAATGCTAATGTTCATAGCATTTGTAAGCACAAAAGTATTTTAATCAGTACTTTAGATGACAGTGACGAGTATTGAGTAGCAAAGGCACTACAACATTTCATTAAATGAAACCGTGGCTCGAGTTTACTGATATGTTTTTAGTCTGTTTGTGTCTTTGCACAAGTAATGTCACTTCTGGAATTAGCGTATACCCAGATGAGCAGTTTATGTGGAGCAGGAATGAAGCATAACCAATTGCTACATCATAGATTTCAGCAGGGTCTTTGATCTTACAGTAGGTTCTTGTCTGATATTTTATACTCTGAAACCCTCTTTGGACTTCATTTGCTTGTGTAATTTTTGTTCATTTTTCTCATATAAGAGAAAAACTGCTGCACGAAAGGGAACAAAGAAACAAGGTCTGCTTCCTTCTAGTGAGAAGCTCCCTTTGACTGAGTTTTCCCGGTAGTGAGGCCTTATTGCTGAGTCTCAACTAAAAGAAAAATAGGGTGTTCATTGCTAGATCTAGACATTCAATGATTTAAATAAGTTACCATATTTGCCGTGCTTGTTGAATTTGGAAGAGGAGCATTTTGAAAGATAGGGAAAAAATGAGAGGAAGGAAAACCTTTTATTCTTGTAGAGTGTAATGTATAGGTTGGGCATGGGGAATTATTTGTACAGTTCTAGCCAACACTACATTTGTAATCAATCTTAGTTAGTTTAAAAATTTTGTCCAGAAGGTTGAAATGGGAAAACTATCCTTGTATAGTTCCTAAAGTTGCTTCATTTGTGGACTATTTTCCATATTATATAACCTTCTATAATTGGAACAGTGGGCCATTTTCCATATTATAGAACTTCTACATTTAAAATGGTGTGGTGTGAGTTTTAAAATTGTTTTTGGAAATATTTTGTATGTAGTGTTTAATAAGGCATTTGATATTAAGATTTTTTTTTTTTTTAAATTATTAACAGTTTTAATAGATAAAAATAAATTCGTTGATAAATTCAAATTTATTTAGCAGCAAATTTTATGAACAAATTTTAGAATTTAAATTTGTGATGAAAATTTTCATTGATAATGAATTTGTCGGTTATATTTGTTGGTAAATTAGAATTTGAATTACTAATAGATACTTTCATTAGTAACATATTTGACGATTTGTTTTGTTGATGAATTTCGTTGATAAATTATAACTCTGAATTCTAATAGATTTGTTGTTTGTGTTGATAAATTGAGCGTTAAATTTCTCATTCAGATTTATATATGAAAAGGAGATGAGTGAGAAAAAGAATAAAATGAGGAGAAAGAGGGAGTTGAGGAGGACGATAAGAATGTCAGAGCTTTTGGTAGTAACTAAGGCATAATGATGATGACATTGACGATTTGGAGACAACACTAAACTGAAACAATGATGCAGAGGTGTGACGATGACGATTGTTAGAGTTAGAATAAGTGAAAAAGGAAGAAGAAAATGAAGAAGAGAGAGAAAAGAGAAAAAAAGAGAAGGAGGAAGATGACACAGTGGAAAAACGTTGTTTAACGTCACCTTAAACGTCGGTTAAGGATATACCCACGACGTATATTGATGATCGGTCACATTTTCATAAATAAGTTGACAATATAAACGTCCGTTTGGTCTATCTCTAACGTCTATAGAATTTTAGACGTCGACCCTTCAAATGATTAATATATCTTTAATAAGTCGAAAATATACATGGAATAAAATGAATCAATCTACCAAAAGTAGACTAAATAGGACATTACTTTCAGTTATACTAATAAAAGAAAATTGCAGTTTTAGAAAAATTGAATGAATGTTTGTAATTTTTATTAGAAAAGTTGCATTTAGAGTAATGATTTACCAAAAGTCACTTCAAAATTTCGTATGTGCTTTTATTTAAATTTTTACTTTTATTTGTAATTTTTCTTATAGCGTGATTTTCAATGGTGATATCAAAGTTGAGGTTCTATTATAGGGAGAAAGGAAAAAAATATAACATGTTGACTAAAGTCAACATTATGTGTTTCACTTCTTAGAAAGAGGCTAGTGTTGTAATCTTTTTTGTGCAATGACTTGGTTGATATATGTAATAGGGTCTACTTTGACAGATGTGATGTTGATGATTAATTCTCCTTAAATATTAGTGAGTTACGAGGAACAATGATATAGAAGTTACTGATAATAAATACAATATACAAGGTGAAAATAACAGTTCAAGTGAATTTATTGGTAATATGTGTCAAATGTTTATTCCAAAAGATGTGAGACTTTTGGTGATGGGAGGATCAAAAGAAAAATATTATAAAATTGAAAAATTGATTTGAAAGGCAATACCATAACTTAATAAGTCTCTTACGTATATGGAGAACTTGGATAGTCATGTGTTATTGGAGGGTTTGTACTCTTTTAAGAAAAATTGTTTGAGAAGGTTTGCAATTTTTATCAATCTAACTGTATAATGATTTATACTTTTTGCTAGAAAAATGCATCATAAAGTTTGTAGTTTTTGTCAGCAAAATTGCATCTTAAGTAATAATACTTTTATTTGTGGATGTGCTTTTATTTAAAGAGATTATTTTCCTATCATTAACACAAAAAATACTTTTTATATATATGCTATTTTAGGTTTTTTATGTCTGTTGTAGTTTGGACTTAATTGCCTAACATAAACTTACTGACTATTACGTTTATAACGGTTGAATGTATGAGATTAATCTTTTTATGTATAAAATCTTTATTTATAATAAAAAAAAATATAAATTAAACTCAAAATATAAATAAAAAATAATAATAAAAAAATAAAAAATAAATATAAAATAAAAATAATATATCTAATACTGTTGATATAATAAAAAAAACAAAAATACAAGTTTTTGGAATAGACATGAATCTATGCAGAAGGTAAAAATCATTTAATTAACTGATATAAAATTAACCCCTTAAAGAATACTTTTTCCCTGTAAAAGCTTGAAATTTCGACTCTTCATTCACTTTAGGTGACTCTGGTTTTGACTCTTTCGCCTTTTCTGTCTCTTTAGAACGGTTTGCATTTGACCCAAACACAAGCTTGCCTTGAGATCGACGAGCATTACTTGGTAAGCTAGAAGTTGTAGAAGACTGCGAATTGAGATTTGGAAAATCAGGCTTCTTGTCCTTTGACCCTGAGGAAGAAGAAAGTGGAGGAGGCTGATACTTCAAAGGTTTTCCATCCAACCGTCTCCCAGTTCCTGAAAATGGGTTGAACTTGGGCTCAGTTTCGGCAGGAGTATCCTCAGCAGCCGCTGGTGCCTTTCCAGTAGAATTCGGTGCAATGGGCTTTTCAGGTTCCTTGTAATCCAAGGGAGGAGCAAAGTCAGCCTCGCAGTCAGTTTCAATTATGCTTATAGCATTGTCAGGCTTAGTTTCTATAATATCTATGTAATATTTTTTGTTGTTGTAAGCCACCATAATGCTATCTCCAATAGTCAAGCAGGAAAAATTCCTCAGTGTCGTTTCTAAGATAGCTTTCGGATTCGAAATATCTAAGAAGTCCTTTGTGTGGGGTTGTAACTTAACATATGTCGCTTTTGGAAGTGTCACATTTTTCACTTTAACAAGGTCCCCCTCTTGTAAAAGCATGTTCTCCATCATCCAGTTTGGCATGTATATCATCCCTTCCTCTGCAATGAACTCAAGAACACCACAATGAGAAATCCGCTCAGCAGCATCATTACGCAGTTCAAACAACATTGGGTAATCAATATCCAGAGATGCGAGACGGTCAAGGGCTGATGGAGGCATTATAATTTTGTCACCACTTTCAATTTGGGGCTTTCCAATAAAAGAAGCTGAGTAGCATCGATATATCTGCTCAAATGATTCCCCGTCATATCCATATGCGTCGAAAAACATTTTCTATCGTGCTGATTGCAGATACACCGAGAATCAACCCTCAAAGCTCCCTGATGATCTGAAAAGAGAGAACAGACAAAGTGCAAGGTAGGAGAATGAAATAATAGATTCCACAAGAGGAATGGTAATCCAAAAACTGTATAAGATTAATCTCGATTGTGTACAAGGTTCTATTTATAATTTATAATAGAAGAAATATGGACTAAACCAAAATACAAATAAAAAATAATAATAAAAGATAAAAGATAAATATAAAATAAAGGTAATAAATCTAACAATAACAAATATAAATTATTTTATGTCTATTACAACACATCATATAAAAGATAAATAAAAAATAATAACAAAAGATAAAAGATAAATATAAAATAAACAAAAAATAAAAAATAAATATAAAATAAAAATAATATATCTAACAATAACAAATATAAATTATTTTATGTCTGTTACAACAACATATAAAAGATAAATATAAAATAAACAAAAGATAAATATAAAATAAAGATAATATATCTAACAATAACAAATATAAATTATTTTATGTCTATTACAACAACATATAAAAGATAAATAAAAAATAATAACAAAAGATAAAAGATAAATATAAAATAAAAAGAAATAAAAGATAAATATAAAATAAACAAAAGATAAAAAAAATATAAAATAAACAAAAGATAGAAGATAAATATAAAATAAACAAAAGATAGAAGATAAATATAAAATAAACAAAAAATAAAAGATAAATATAAAATAAATAAAAAATAAAATGTAAATATAAAATAAAGATAATATATAAAAAATAACAAATATAAATTATTTTATGTTTATTATAATAACAACGTATGTAAATATTTTATATATTTTTTTCTCATATATATGCATCAAATTTCTTCTTCTTTATTTCTTCAGTTTTTTTTCTTCTTCTTTTTTATTTAATAAACCTAAAATTACATAAACATTAAACATCCAATAAATATAAAATTAATAAAACATTTAATATAAATCAAAATTTATAAAACTCACATTCAAGACATATAAAACAATGACTCAATCCTTAAAAAAAAACAGTTGCACACCTACATTACAGGAATAGAGGATGTCAAAATAACCTTAAAATGCATAGAAATATTCAGAGCGGAAGAACTTTCTCAAAACTCCACACACAAAAATACCTCACAAAACACCTTTGTAATCAATCTTAGTTTAAAAATTTTGTCCGGAAGGTTGAAATGGGAAAACTATCATTCTATAGTTCTTTAGGCTTCCCAAATTGCTTCATTTGTGGACCATTTTTCATATTATAGAACTTCTACATTTAAAATGTGTGAGTTTTAAAATTGTTTTCGGAAATATTTTCTATCTACAGTTTAATAAGACATTTGATATTAAGAATTTTCATAATTACTACGGATTTTTATAAAGAAAATAAATTCATTGATAAATCTAAATTTATTTATTAACAAATTTTATTAACAGATTTTAGAATTTAAATTAATGATGAAAATTTTCACCCATAATGAATTTCAAGATTAGATTTATCGGTATATTAGAATTTGTCTTATTAATAAATATTTTCATTAATAATGTATTCGAGAATCCGTTGTGTCAAATGAATTTCGTCAAAAAGAATTATAACTCTGAATTTTAATGGATTTTTCTTTTTTTTAGATGAGCATTAAATTTCTCATCCAATGTGATAAAAAAAGTTTATATATGAAAAGTAGATGATGAGAAAAAAAAAATGAAGAAGAGATGGAGGAGGACAACAAGGAGACAAGTAGCGATAGTTGGAATACAATGATGACGACGAGGAGACAAGCCATTTTCCATATTATAGAACTTCTACCGTTGAAATGGTGTGGTGAGTTTTAAAATTGTTTTTGGAAATATTTTCTATATAAAGTTTAATAAGGCATTTGATAATTTTTATAATTATTGACGGATTTTTACTAAAGTTTTACTAATAAAATAAATTCATTGATAAATCCAAATTTATTTAACAACAACAAATTTTATCACCAGAATGAAGAATTTAAATTAGTAATGTCAGTTAGATTTATTGATAAATTAAAATTTGTATTAGTAACAAATACTTTCATTGGTAATGTATTTAATGATTCGTTTGACGATGAATTTTATTGATAAATTAAGTATTAAATTTCTCATCTACACTAATAAAAGTTTTATTATAGAGTGGAGATGAATGAGAAAAAGAAAAAAAAATGAAGAGAAAGAAGAGGTGGAGGAAGACGACAAGGAGGCCAAAGTTTATGACAATAGCAGGGGTGTAATGATGATGACGATGATGACTTGGAGACAACACCAATGTGAGACAATAACACAGAGATGCGGCAACGATGATTGTCACTAGTGAAAAAATGCTGATTAACGTTAGTTTTTTTGGGCTTTTAACGTCTATAACTGAACCGATGTCATTATCGGTGACGTCCATGCGACATCAGAAAAATAGTATAACTGACGTCTATCTCGACATCAATCACTAACAGGTCCGACGTCACTAAACGTCGGTGTAGAGGAAAAATGGACATCTAAAGACATCATATAGTCGGTCTTAGCTATAACCGACGTCGTAGAGACATTAAAGACTTCGAAAATGACAATGACTGACGTCTAAAAGGTACTATAGACGTCATTGTGTACATTAACCGACGTCTAATACAGTGGTTCTGTTTTAGTGCAGTTTTGTTCTCGTCTTTGGATAGCCTAGTAGCACAATCTCCTTTTGCTAGTTTCCCAAAAAAAAAATCTTGCGTCTCTTGAATTTCTTATGGTTCTTTTCAACCCAAAACTGAACCTGGGTTCTTGCTCAGTTCCATTTTCATCTGCAAGAAGAAAAAATCACGGTGAAACGATAACTAGGCAACGACCCACGGTCGTTTTTGGGTTGAAATGATCAAAAGAAATTCAATAGACGCTGCTTTTTTCTGGGAGGCAGCTAGCAGAGGGAGAATGTGTTACTATGTTACCCCAAGAAAGGAACAAAATTGCACTAAAACACAATTCAATGAAAGAAAATTTTAATCAGTTGAACTAGAAGATAATCGATGAGAGACTAAACAAAGTTTAAACAGTAAGCATAAAAAAAACCACGCACCTAGGATGTCGCAAGAGAGAAAAAGAAGAAGAGGCAGAGAGAAAAAGAAGAGGTGCCGCATGCGAGAAAAGGAAGAGATCGCAAGAGAAAATGGAGAAGAGAAAACAATATCAGAAACTGAATGCCGCGAAGAGTTTGCGGTTGTATTTAAAATGAACTTGGGCGTCGGTTGCTCCAAACACCGACGTCTATATTGACATAGAAGTCGGTTATCTCACTAATATGACGTCCCAATTAACATTTCATCTGACCTTTTGAATACCATTAGACGTCGATGTCTAGGGGAGCCGACGTCTAGAAAGCTGAAACGATTGACATTTGATTTCCTGTCAGGGATGTTTGACGACTGTTGTCATGGGGCGCCGACGTCTATAATGATGAACATAATTACTTGTAGGCACTTAGACGTCGGTGCTTCTTCTACCCGACGTCTATGTCCCTCAAGTTTGGTGAACCTAATTAATTACAGGCACATAGACGTCGCTTCCACTGAACACCGACGTCTAAATTGAAGATTTTTTGTCTTCCTGCCTTCCATCCAGGCCGCAGACGTCGCCTTTTGACTACGCGACGTTGAAGCGTCTGGAAATTAGGTTAAGAGCATTAATTGTAACCCCATAGACGTCGGCCCCCGTGAACACCGACGTCAATGGGTTGTCTTCTCACCTACCCCTGACCATTAGACGTCGGTTTGTGCCAATGTGGACGTCTACAGTGTAAAAGACGTCACCTTAACATAAAACCGACGTCTAGGTTACCAAGCTATTTACGATAATGCCATCGTCCACTCATATACGTCGGGTGCCCAACAAACCGACATCTATTAAGTGACGTTAAACAACGTTTTTACACTAGAAGTAGGTGGAGAAAGAAAAGGAAAATAAAAAAGAAGAGAGAAAAAAGAAAGAGGAGAATGAGGAAAATGAGTTAATGGTAATAACAATTGATGCAGCGATCCCAATGGAAATGTAAAAAAAAAAAAAAAAAAAAGAGGAAGAAAATAAATATATGAAAAGTAGAGGAAGATAAGGAGACATGGTTGCCAATTTTATCCATGAATTTTATCAATGGTTAGAATTTGATAATATTTACGAGCTAATATTTGCTGACAAACATTTAAATATTTATCGATGAAAGTTGTTAGTCATTATCAATGGATCACGAAATTTGCCGATAAAATTTATTGACGATCACTTTATAAATGAATTTTGTACGATTGATTATCTATTAGTAAATTCAAAATATCAATGAATTTTTTTTATTATTGATTAATTATGTTTGTGTATGCAATTTTCTTGTGAATTTTTTAATTTTTTTTTTTTAATTTTTTAGTTTTCTCTTTGATATATGTATATTAAAAGTACCTTGTCAAAGAAAAATTATCGAAATAATTCCTTCAGATAAGTAACTCACCACCTAGTACGTACATAATTGTCAAACAATAAAGATAAAATTGCTAGTTATACTAGTTGGACCATTTGCATACCATAACATATTTTAATATGTTCTTGAATGTTATGATTTTTTTTGTGCTTTATAAAATATTATTTTCCTATTGTCTATCTCATAACCCCTAGTTAGAAACACGAGTTTAGACTAGTGCTAGTCGATAAAACTTAAGTCTCTTTTTTGGGTGATTTTCAAAGAAGATTATGATATTTGCACATCCTATTTCTAAGCATTGCTTGTAATTTGCCAAGCCAAAATTTATTTTACAACAAAAGTGTTAGCATAATTAAGGTATTAAAATATGACACAAAAGCAAACTCAAAGCATTCAATCTAAATAGATCTTTTTGTGACTTCTATACATAGAAATAAAATCAAGCATATAAGTTTGTTAAATGAATGAATGTAAAAACACTTTTAAACAAATTTGAACTTGAAAGTAGAATTAATAGATAGTTGAATAGTTATTTCTAATCGATATACAACTTTCAACATTATGCATTTTCATTTTTAATTTCTAAATGATTAGCATTGCCTACTTGAAAACATAAAAAGAGAAAAAAGTTATATTTGTAAATCAATAAACAATTCTCTATAGTATCGAATAAACCTTTGGTGAAAACTTTTCAAAATATTAATTTTTAGTCGAACTAAGTTAGTTGATAAGTGTTTAACAAGTATTAAATTGGTTAATATCATAAACTTTATATATTAGGGTATATAATAAGTGTTAGGTTGGTCGAAAGGGATAAGGGTCTTCAAGCAATCAGTAAGATATTTTCAAAATACGTATCCATGTGTATTTTATAATGTAAGTTTTTTAAAATAAATTTTTGACTTCAAAAACATTCCAAATTATATAAGATGATATAATATAGAATAGAACACAAAATGATAAAAGAGAGCAGTCAAGAAGATATAAAATATAGGTTTATGATTTTACAGTCATCCAAAATAGATGGAAAATTTAAAACTTTACAACTTAAAGTCTTTCAAAATATAGGAAATATATAAACTGGATCCTAAGAGCTGGGAGTTGTGCCATCTTCCTTCAAAGCACGCTCCAGAGGAACATCATCTGCCTCTGCTCACATCCAAAGTTGGATGATCATCGCAAAAAGGGAAAACCATACACAAGTAACACATAAACATACAATGCAAGGGTAAGTTAGATTCTCAAAGGCATACATACTACTATAATTTTAAATCTAACATTTACAATCAGAATTAGGCATACAAGTACTTAGCACGTTGCAATAGACCACAACTAAAATAAGACTCGCCCGGACCTAGAATGAACATCGAGCTATGGCGGGTTGTGCACTTGTGGTGGCCTCTACTGCTTTGCAAAGCCATTGCCATTGGTTGAACCCTACCACACACACAAATGTAAGTCCGTTATCACTCGCCTTGGGTCATACTAGAAGCACCCAAGACTAGGACCTCCTACTGCTCTCACCACATGACAAATTCTTCTCTAATTGAGATTGAATGAGTCATTAGAGTGTTAGGATAACTCCGAAGACTGAGCTTACCTATGTTCATTCCAAACACTACTGAAATCTCACTAAGAGATCCACTTAACTTTCCAAATTACATCATATGGAACTCAATAATTTCTTCAAAAACAATCTCAAAAGCATTCAATTTATCATATTTCACTTTTACATTGCATACAAATATATATATATATATATATATATATATATATATATATATATATATATACTTCAAAAGATCATAAACAACCCAATAAGTCATCAAAATCGCATGAAACCATTCAATATTCATTTACAGATAATAATAGTTCTAGAAGAACCACTGAACAACACAAAACCTTGTGAACTCATACTTAGACAAGGAAAATGACTTTGAAACCATCACCAACAGTTCCGGAAGGGTCAAAAAACCCCAGAACTACCTAAAGAACGTCTAAAAATGATACTCGGAACTCCGAAACCCACTCAAAACTGTCCTGGATGATTTCCTGACAACAATAATCGATTATTACATATGATAATCGATTATTTAAGTGAACTTTGAAGAAAATATGACGTTCTGACTAGAATAATCGATTATTACGTATAATAATCGATTATTCTTATCAGTATTGGACAACAACCTTAATTTTTTGGTTTCGGTGCATCTGAGACACTTTGATGAGTTTCTAACACTCCTAGATTAATCTATATGATGAATTGAACTTGTCTAGATGGTTACAAATCTTCCTAACCTCTATTCCTAGCGGTTATGCATCATATTAGAGTCAAAAACTTCAATTTTAGTTACTAAAAGACTCAATTTCGGATTTACCAATTTGGAAGTGTTTCAGACCACTTTGATGCTGTTAATAGGTCACATTTGACTTAACTAAAAGACTACAATTGCCTAAGCCAGACCCTAACCTCTAATTCTAAAAATCCCCATTCTAGTTCCCTAAATTTGACTCCCCTATTATCATTAACTTGACTATGTTACTACTCAAATGTATAACTTGAACTCATAACACTAAATTCCAACAATCAAATACACACTCATACCAATTCCTAGTTCATATATATATCAGCACAGAGCTCACAGATCAGAAAATACAGTCAGATCAGAAAATACACTCTTGGTTCTCAATTAACAGCTCCACATAACAAATATCAGTCACAATAGTTCACAACAATTTCTCAGGCAAACAGTCATATTTATAAACACACATTCAGTTCATGCACATTTCATTCCACACAAAATCTAAGAGTCTAACTTCCCTTACCTCTAGAGCGAACGATCCAAACCTAGAAAAATGCACAGTGTCCTGTTCTTAGGAAAGAAACCTAAAGGCACCTATATTTCACCAAATGGTGATAGGAATTAGTCTCTAGAATAAGATTAGGGTTAAGATTTTGGGGAAAAAAATCAGAAATGAACCACATGCAGTAGAACTTGCTACATGATCAAGGTTCAAAAAGAGGAAAGTTGCTTACCCCATGAAATCGCAAATGCAATCGGTGAAAATTGGAGCCCGTGATGCCAGGATCGCCTAGGCATCTACAGAATGGGAATCCAGTGACTAAATGAAGGAGAAATCTAAAAAGAAGAAGAACAATGGTTTGAAAAAAAATAAGGTTAGAGAGAACTGTTTGGGGAAGACAATGAAATGACATGTTTATGAAAGTGCCTTAATAAGCTGGTGTAAATTTTATTTTTCTAAAACTTAAATTTTAATTTTTTAATATAATTAAAAATTTTACTTTTAATTTAGAGGTTATTACACAAAAAATATTAAAAAAGTACTTTCAAATTAGGTGAATCCACTTTTTCTTCTCCTTCCTTTCCACCTCACGCTTCGTATGGGTTCATCAGCAGACAATGTTATGCCTATTTTCTAGTGTTTTAAGCAGCGCAAGCATCACAAGAGACAAAGGCACATCATGAAAGGACTAAGATATAGGATCCAAAGTTTGGAGAGTTAATGAAAGACCCTAAATATACAATAAAAAAAAATGGAACTGGAAGATTTATCATTTATGATTTTTATTATAATTTAAATGAGGGCTAAAATGGAGATATCAAAATTTTATGGGACGCGGGAAGAAAAAAAGAGGTATGTGTAGAAATAAGTAGCCATCTAAACGTTGGACCTATAATGAGCCCAACAAATCAATCCTCATACACACTTTCGCCTTTTTTTTTTCACATCCAAATATTCTTTTTTTACTTCCAAATTTTGAAAATTGTTCAAAGTTTGTTTCTTTTTTTTAAAATTTCAAAATTTATTGAAAATTCTTTTCTTCCATAAATTTTTGAAATTGGTTAAAACTTTCAGAAAAAATTCAACACATTTTAAAATTTATTAAAGTAAAAATTCTTTAATATATTTAAAATCCATTAAAGTTTCTAAAATATATTTTAATAAGTTTTAAATTTTTTGAAAAAAAAATATCTTTTAATGTATTTTGAAATTTATTAAAGAAAAAAAATTTAGTAAATTTTAAAATCTGTTAAAAGGAAAATTATTCAAAAAATTTCAAAATTTGTTGAAAAATCCAATGAAACGTAGGATTTTTTAAATTATAGAAGATAAATTTAGAATTTTAAAAATATTTTAGAGGTGCAGAAAGCAATAATTGGAGGTGCAAGGTTAAATGTCCATACAGATTTGCACAAACATAAAACACATACTATAAAGAAAAACTATATTATGAGTGTTTCATCCTACACCTCCAACATTTCATCCTGCACTTCCAAAAATTTCACTTTTAACCTTCTGACATCTCATCCTACACCTCCAACTTTTCAAAAGTTTCATTTTTAATTCTAATAAATACTTTTCATTTTTTTTCTCTTTCTTATTAAAAACATTCTGCACCACCTTAATAATAATCTAATTTAATTTAAAATTCAAATATTATTTAATATGTTAATAATTATTAAAATATAATTTATANAATAATAATAATTATATTAAAAAATTAAAATATAATAATTAAAATAAAAATAATAATAGTAAAAATAAAAA
>NW_014541999.1:3018-89607 GCF_000741045.1 Vigna radiata var. radiata | reverse complement strand
TAATTTTTTAATATAATTATATTAAATAATAATCGAATTTTAAATTAAATTATTATTAAAGTGGTGTAGAATGCTTTTAATAAGAGAGAGAAAAAGTGAAAAGAATGTAAGATAAAATGTCAGAAGGTCAAAAATGGAATTTTTGGAGGTGCAGGATGAAGTGTTGGAGGTGTAGGATGAAACACTCCTATATTATAATACTCAAAAAAAGTCAGACCCACTTGACAACTTTCAATAATATATTAATATATATTGGTGTTTTAAGTTAAAAAATAAAAGAAATCTAATTAAAATATTAATATTTTGGATTATTTAATAGATTAGTTTTGTGGCGTAGAAGTATCAAATTTGGACGACAAAATGGGAATTGGGTAAGGATAACAAAGAAGAATAGAGTGACAAACAATCTCAAATTAAAAAAAGAGAATGATATTTTGAGAATATTTTTTGACAATTTTTTCAATAATAAGAATACATATTATCATTTTATTGGTTTATTTAAATTTATATTTAAAATAATATTTAAAAAGAATCAATTACAAACTATTACATTATCAAAAAATTGTTAAAAGGATGTTAAAAAGATTGTTTTTTTCTTAAAAAACAACTTGAGTAATCAATATGAAATCTTAGAAAGGTTCATCGTTAAAGAAGAAAGCACAAACACTACACAAATATCAAGCAACGCTGACAAGTCGGCACCTGACGCTTGCATAAGCTACCCTTTTTATTCTTAAGTTCATGACCTAACTCAAGTTTATCCTAAAGCAATAGAGCCAAATTAGAACCAGAACTTCTTATAGTAGCCCAATACGCCTAAGTTGCAACATAATTAAGTTCTCTAGTAGCACAAGCAGAATTCCAAGTTGAGAGAATCTCACCTAAAATAACTAAGCATATAAAATTTCTCTCTTCTCTTACCTATTATTCTTCAAGAGTCAACATCCATGATTGAAGGAAACACAAGAGGGATTCCAAATCTAGCTTTTACTAGGCTAAGGCATTTCTTAAACACTGTTAGGTCCCAAACTATTGAAATCAATTTTGAGATGAAGTAATTAGTGAAGCTCTAGCCGCAAGATTGCTCTGACTTTTAACTGATTTTAGCGTGAGGAAGCCTCACCAACTTTAAAGAGTTATCATAGTATTAGCATCTTCACATTGGCATAAAATTTTCTAGTTGAAAATGAAAATCTGCACTTTTATGTGTAGGTTATACACTAGGAGAAAGCCATTAACATAAAATCCTGAGACCAGGGGAAGGAGGTAAACTCTCATACATGCTTGTTTCCGTTCAATATCATCGGCTAAAGGTTGCCTTAGCTTGAAGTAAATTACAACAGTTTATAGAACTAAAATAAGAAAAGACCAAATCATAGAGTTGTTTGCTCTCAGTTGCATTAAAAATGACGTAGCTGACAATGACTATTCTATAAGCCAGATGTGTTCCTTGACGTATCATCCTTGAGTTCCATTTGCATTGGATTGCTTCCCTTGTTGGGGTTTTGCATCTCCCATCTCCATGAATTCCTCCACCGTTGGAGCTTTTTTCACTGCATCACCTTTATTGTCTCGGTATATGAAATACAATATCAGTTGCATTGCTCCCAAAGCAGAACCAACACCATTAGGTACCTGAAAAACCATACATGAACCTTACTCTATTCTTCTTCACTGCCAATACATTAACAAAAACTACCTTCCACGGTTAAAGGGTTAAAATTGCAAAGCGACTTACCGCAACAAATGGGTCACGGCCTAGCAGACCGAAGATAAACCAGGAAGTGCCGCAGAGAAACACAAACAGCGACAAGAAGAAGGGCATGAACTCCACGCTCTTGGTTTTGATCACTAGTCTCTGCAAGTTTTAAATCCACCATTAACACACACTCACACTGAGTCTTGTACTATCTGTATTACGTCGTATTCAGTGTTTGTTTACTTATAATAAAGAAAAATATCAATTTTTGCAAACAAATAACTCCTCGTGGGTGCATTTTAAATGGAAATGTTGGGTTTACAATTTATTAATGATTGAATATACAAAAAATTATCAAGTTGTTAACTTTTACTTAGTTGGTTTTTAATCAACAAGTACTAGTATGATTCAATTTGATGGAAGATTAGCTTACCATAATAGAGAGTGGAGAGCCATACATGACTATGGAAAATATTGCAGCAGCAAAACCGCAGAAGAGCTTTCTTGAATTGCCGTGAAGGGCAAAAAGGGACACAAAAACAACAGCAGAAAACACAGTGAGCACGAAGGTGAAGAGACCAAGAATTTTAGCCTTCTGCTTTTTGGGGGCCAACACGATGAAGATCAACACGTACACGATCTCAATCAAAGATCCAGTGCCATTCACTGTTGACACTAATATATTGTGGGGAGACACAAAAGGTAGACCATACCTGTGTATTTTAAAAATTACCAACAGACAAAAAAGATTTACTAGGAACAAGCTATCCTGGTTTTAAATTTGAATTGAAGTAGTTTTAATCAATTATAAATATCACATTAGAACGTGAGTCATAGTATGTAAATTAGATTACGAGAACAAACAAAGCAATCGGTTACAAATACAGAAAAAAACAACGATATACCATATAGAAGGTAGCAAGATAAGGATAGAGTTTTCTACGCAAAGATTTATTGAGAAACTGAAAGCGAAAATTCAACTACTGTTTGAATTCTAGTCCGACAAATTATTGAGCTCTCCAAAAGAACAAAGTTTGTCCCTGTCGTTCGCACACTTTAATGATTAAACCAATAGACAAGCAACTTCTGTCAATCAAAAGGCAACTTAAGAAAATGTTTTTATCCGGGTATAAGAATTGACGATTTACAATTTACATCAGGAAAAAGGGAGGCATAAATAAAGACAATGGAAAGAAGTAGGGAAAATGAGCACCACAAAATTTAAAAAGAAAGTACACGTGAATTGATAGAAGATTTGGAGGAGGAGATCACAAAGGCATGCAGTAAAAAGAAAGAACATGCGAGAAGCTTACCAAGCTGAAAGGAGACAATTGAGCAGTGTCATGACATATGGAATGCCCGAGAACTTCTCTGTTGATCTGTTCTGTATAATCCTCTTGAATGTGATCCTACGAACCCCAGTTCGTCACAAATTTCACTCAAACTTGCACTATTTCGCATATCAATAAACAATACAAAAACAAATGCTACTTTTATATTCACAGATAGTTGAATTGCTCGATTTGGTAACTCATGTTCATGATTTTGAATTTGAGTTGCTTTTAGCTCCAAAAACTAAGTTCGTAAGACATGGGTTACACATGCAATATTTTATTTACATCACTAGTCAAAGATAGATCTTTAAAAGGTTCTCTAAGAACAGAAACTATATATTTTGAACATGAAACTCATAATACTGAACAGCGGTCCAATATAAATTAAACAAGTATCAACTATCATCTGGTTTTATAACTTAACCCAAAAAGCTATCTCAAAATGTGATTCATCAGAGATGTTTCATTTATATACATGTACCAATATAGTATAGGTGAGACCTCAAAAATAGTTTAACAGGATCCATGGGAAAAAAAAAGTAAAGCCAGAACAGTTTAAGAGAGAGAAACGGAGAGGGGAGGAGAAAGCTGTGTAATGCATACACCGGAGCCAAGAAGAGGAACAGAGCGGAAGCATTCCCTGTGCCAGAAAGAAGAACAATGAGAAACAGAGAAACTCCACAAGAAAAACTTCCATCAGGGTAACAAGAAAAAATGAGAGAAACTCCTGCAAAACTTGACAGGGTGTTAACTTACCAAATATGCCAAACAAAAAATGTGCAACATCCATGACCTTTGATCTCTTGTTATCCTTTCTTTTTTCTTTTTTCTTTCTGCCTAATCTGCAGAAGAGAGTGGGAAAAAACTTTGGGAGTTTGTAGACCCAAAGTGCTGAAATAAAACCTGTTTCTTTGGAAATGGAAATGTGCTACGATGATAGGAGAGTACAAGTTAGTGGGTATTTATAGGAAAAGGAAACTAGTGCAAGGTTAAATACAGTATCATACTGTATTTTATGTCGAGAACTGTTTTCCTTGGCAACCGTAATCATAACATAACCATGTATTACAGGGTCTTTGTCATGTGTCTGATTTACGCCAACCCAAAATAATGCAGATGCTTATGCCATATATATCAATGTCATACTCTTACATAACTCACGGGATGAGGAAAAGGAAAAAATATATATAGTAGTTCCACATGACATCAACACGAGACATGTGTGCAGTGCAACAGTGCTTCTTCTACCATTAAGGAACTGTTGCAATCAGATTTTAACGTAACAGCGATACATGAATAAATATAATTAACCACTGGGTAAATTTACCCATGGATCATTTTGTAACTGGACAGGAACCAAGCAGAAAAGGAGCTTTCTGGGTTTCCGAAAGTATTTTTGTTCTTTTATAAATACAGAAAACAGTAAACTAGCCTTGTGACATACTGTGAGTTCAATTGTTCGGACTTTATGTTTCTCTTTCGGGAACAAACTGGGGAGAGAAGAATAGCAAGCAAGAACTTGATTCCAATGCTCCAAATCGTATTTTTCGAGAATTGGAGGTCATAGGAATTGTTGTGTTTGGTTTTGTTTAATTTCCCCTAGACAATCATAATATTCCTGAATCCTTTGGTGAATAACCCAAGGCCTCGATTACGTTGTAAATTGTGCAATTTGCTGTGTAATCCGAAGCTGGATAAAGTTTGTCAATATATAAGTTTCGGTCGGATGTAGATCCTCTCTGGTTTGAAAATCTAACTGCATATTCAAATTATGCTTTATCTATTTCATCAGTATTATATTAGTTATGCGTTTTTTTTTTTCTTTTTTTAAGCAATTGACAATAATGAATAATATATAAAGAAAAAATATTGAAAAACCACTGATATTATATTATTGGTTTAGTTATGCATTTTTTTTTCTTTTTTTAAGCAACTGATAATAATGAATAATCTATAAAGAAAAATATTGAAAAAAAATACAAAGTATCTTTTAAGAAGAACGGATAGAAAATAAAGACATTTTAGAAATATTATAATATTTTTTAATCACAGATAAATATATAGGTTTTTTTTTACCAAAGTAGTGTGATTTTATTTTAAATTTATCAAAAATGGGTATTTTTTAAAAAATTAATATTAAGGTGATACCATTTCAGTTCACAGATTTTTTAAGTTAAAAGCGTATTATTTAAATATGACTTTTATTTAAACTGAATGACAAATATCATTCTAACATGACTTTAGTTTAAATGTACAGATTAAAGATTTTGAATTAAAATCATATTATTTAAACATGGATTTTATTAAAATTGAATAAAAATCATGTCATTCTAACACGACTCAGTTTAAATATACAACTACATCTTGATAAGACTTTATCCTAAAAATACTTCACACTAAAGTCATATCATTGATAAAGTCTTTTGAAGGTGGTATAACTCACTTATATCCATAATTTTTTAGAAAAAATTACCCATTTTAGTAAATTTAAAAAATACACTAATTTGATAAAAAAAAATGTATAAAAGTATCATGAAAAATCATGAAAATCACAATAAATAATGTCAGCAACAAAAAGAGTTTAAATTTAACTATATAAATATAAAAATAATGAGATTTTACGACAGGTTTGGAAGAGATATGCAAAGCTTTTTGTCAAAAGATTTGGGCTCTTTGTCAATAATACGTACAAATGGCAAAAGAACATGTGTTAAAAATAAAGTGTTAAAAATCATTACGTTTCCCCAAGGTATGTCAAACATAAAAGTGTTATATTTTCAACTTCATTTTCTTTAAAGTCGTTCTTACACTTTGGAAACATGTCAAATAATGTCATAGTTTCAAAGACCAAGGTATGTCTATGTGGGCAGCCATACGCATGTTTTGTTCTTTTGTTTTAAATCCATTGACCATGCATTGCATAGCTACTTACGTGATAAGAAACTTTAAGACCTTTCGTATCCGCGAAACAAAAAGCTTCTAAACCTAATCCAAACATGATAACTTTTTTTAATATAGGTGAATATGAACAAAAACATCATAAAAAAAGAAGAAAAAACGCGTACAAGAATAAGATACCTAATCTCGTTGTTTAATTCATATGTAGTAATAATTGTTTTGTTTGTAGAAGACTTGCTTTTGCTTGAGGTTGAGTTCATGAGGCTTTTGACTACGCATCCAAACATCATGTGCAAGGAGAATGAATGAGGAAATAGAAAGAAAATAAAGGATTTAATAGCTTTATTTGGATGCATGGAGCCATTGCTGAAATGGAAAACCTAACAAAATGATTGAATGATGTATGTGTATATGTATGTATGTATAGAGTAAGTACGAAAGGTGGGATGGTAGATAGGTATTAGGTATGCCCTTTGGAGGACGGCTCTTCCTATGAATTTGTGTGGCTTAGAAACTGAGTTCCCTACTTCTGTTTGGAGAAGCATTAATGATAATGAAACATAACACCATATTGACGCAAACTTCATGCCCATACCAAAACCCCTAATTTCTTCTATTTCTTTCTATCTTAAATCATATCAAATTAAACATATGCACGCAATTTCCTTTGTCATTTTTTAATTATGACATTAATGAGCAGTATCATAAAAATAAATTTTAAATTAACCCAATTTCATAAAATAAGTTTGTATTTATTTATATATTTTAAATTGGTCTTATTTATTATAACAGAATTTTCAATGTATTTAATCATGTATAAAAAAAATAACGGTATGTTACAAATTTTGACAGTATTTTTTGCAACATTATTTTGCTATTTTCGTATCACCTTATTTTATCTCACCCTTGTCTTTCTTTATATTGATAACATTTATAATGAGAATACCTGTCCTTACTCACAAGCTGTTAAAAATTCGTGTTAATTTTTTTATTATTTCTGAAAAGTCGTTAGACTAATAGATTACCATAAATAAGAATAGTCTGTAATACTCTGGACTGGTGGGTAAAAAATTTATCATGAAAAAGTATTGTTTGATATAGCAAAGGTGTCAGCGACTCTGCTTTAACTCATTGCCCTGCGCAGGGGATAACTGTGCAGTTCATGCACAACACAGCAAGCTGCAGAAAAACCATATTTAATCCTTCAATAGGAAAAAAATATCAATTTCTTAAGAAAAGCAAGATTGAGTAAAGAAAACGTAACATTTTATTTAGTATTGCGTTAATTAATGGAATCAGAACCAAATTGGTACAGATTTGTTTCTATATGATTATATGAAACAAGATTATAAACAAAATAGCTGCTGGTTTTTGCTGTTTTTTGCTGTTTCTGCTGTAATTTACTACATTTGAGCTTAGAATTTGTACAGGGAAACACATTGCCAAGAAAGACAAGAAGACAAGAAATATAGACGAAAGCCGTGTAAATGAACTTCTGAAAGAAAGAGTAATATTTTCGGATTCAATAACATAAACTATATAATGTTCTCAAGGCATCAAGATAGTATAATTATCAAGATAAGCGACAGAACAATAACTTAACTATAACATGAAGAAACTAATACTGGATTAAGCATAATTTGGTGGTGAAGAAATTAATGTTGCCAACTTTCCCTTCAAGAGATTAGCTTTCTTTTCCAAGCTTTTTTGTCTCCACCGAAAGTGATAACACTTTTATATCTACACGTCTTTTTTGCTCATTATACCCTTTTCCAAAACTAAATGTTTTCCGGAGTTTCTAGTTTTTTTTTTTTTTTTTCAGTTTACCTTGCTGTAGAACTTCACAAGATAAAATGACTAAAAATTTAAAGCCTAAGGGAGGAAGTTTTCATGGAATCATACCTCATGGTTGATATTGAATTAGGATCCTTTCATATATATGTTTCCTAATCTATAAAGGCAGTATATATGGTTAAGCTTTTCATGCATCAAATCATTCTGACTTTCTCAAAGAAATTGAGATGCAGTTAATTTGTAAAAGCACTACATCGCTATCTAGTTTCATTTATTATTCTCACTTTCTCACTTTCTCACTTTCTCACTTCCTCTCTTCCTATCAGTCCTTTTCACTCTCTTTGAATATGTTGGCAACTGAACCTATTTTTGGATCAGTCCATCACTTAAATCCCATCAATACCTTCCCTTAGTATGGGCATGTTACCAAATATTCCTTCATTTAAATGGGTTTAATATTTTACTTGGACTTTTGAAACCTCAGTTCAGCCTCAAGATGACAGAAAACAACCATCAAACCCAGAATTTTATGCCATCATACAAGAACGGTTAACCAAATAACCATATAAAGTATCATCCTACTCCACATTGATCTCTTGGGCTAAAACTGAGACTTTAATTTTTGGAAACTCTATAAGGAAGACTAGTTTCTTCACATCACCTCGTGCACTGTCATCTTCACGTATCCAACAATGATTGGTTATGTATCTGCTCCCATCTTTATTGAAAGCAATCTGCACTTCATAAGGTAAACCCACAAAACCAGAATCATTGCCTTAAGACAGAACTTTGAGAAATTAAAACACGTCCCATCACGAGGTTCCATAGTTTGTACCATTGCTGGTACGTGTTCCTTCAAAATTAGTTTACTTTATGAATGAGTTCACAGTTTACCCATTACCAACAGTTAAACCAATATTATCGACACATATTGTTGATAGTGGACCAGTGAGGAAATTCCTTTCAACTGTAGAAAAATATATATTAAATATATAGAGAGAACCAGAATATTTTTCAGCAAGACGGTGGTGAAAAACATAAAAGCAAGAATTCAGAAAAAGATAAGGGTATATAGGTAGAATTATAGGAACACTTTATATGCTAAATGAATTCTTGTGGTGGTTATAATTTAAGAGTATATCTGTAAGAGAATTCGCATTAGTAATTATGGATAGCAGTTGTTAAATGGTGATTTGATTTGAATTTTGGGTTGCCATGATGGCATCCCAACAAGGTTAGTTGGATCTGATGCTGCAATCGACATATGCCATGATGTAGAGTAGACATGTTGATATTTATGCATTATTGAAAATGGGTTCTAGAAGAGATCAAACTCCATCCTTCTCTCTATGTAGGTAGAATTTGTTTAAAGATTTCAGCTTTATATTCCTTATGCGTTATACGAGTCAAGTTATGATGTAATAGGGAATTATTTGTTTCTAAGAAGTACACCGAAAAACGATAAATAGAAAAGGATGTGGGTCAGTTTTTCAACCACATGATACGAATCAAAATGTGACTTTGAAGATGGTGCCAACTTTTCTATCCGACTTTGGTTTATGATTGTGTTAAGGTTTGTTTTAGATTCGAGATAATATCATGTTCATTACGTAATTTTAACACATTCAATCTTATTAAATTTCCTTAAAAGACTCACCACCAACATGGAAAATCAAGTAAGCCTTAAACACCATCTTTAATAGCATAACACATTATTAAAACTTTCAACTAAAAGTTTAAAAAATCACAAATTTCAAGTTAAATCCAAATCCAATTATCAAACTAAATGATATTTTTTTAATTTTTAATATATCATATTAATCATAAAGCGTAGCATTTATAATTTTCTATCTTTAAAATTTAAATTTCATTTTATTACCGTTATAATTTATAACATATATATAATATTTAAAATTATTTATGAAACCAAATTAAACATATAAAAGTATTCATCACAGTAATATTATTTATTATTGTATTATTGTAAATTAAATATTCGGTTTTTAATTACAAATAAAACAAAATTCAGCTTTGAACTACTTTTAGGTCTATATATAAGAGTAAATGAACCAAATTGCATTTAAAACCAAATTTTAATCTGCAGAAGATGTTAACTGTTATTAGACCATATAAATTGATAATAATAAATATACTTATAATTTAAACTGCAAATTAAATTAGTGTTCGTAATTAAGTGATGGTTAAATAATTATAAAATAAATACCACATTGTGTATCTTGGAATATATTATCACCTTAGGAGAAAATTAGCAGGTTCGAGTAAAATCAAATTTTCGAAATCAGCCGAAAACTATTATAATATTATTTATTTAATTAACTTTTTAAAATAAAAGCAGCATCGCTTCTCTTAACATCAACCATCCATCCACATATTAAGTACAGTTTATATTCTTTGGTAGATTCAGTCGCTGTCAAACGAAATTGATATACGAGTTATTGTTATGACATTGATAAATATAATTGTATAAATAATAAAGTGAAAAGTTTAAATATTATTTTTTCAAAAGAGACTATAGTATGACGCTCAATAACTCTTACAATTCACATTGTTCACAAAAACATAATTTTTTTTTTATTTTTATTAAACAGTTGATATATAACATAATTTTAATTTATAATTGTCAAAACTAGATTTCGTTCATTTTATTTTCAAACATTTATAAACATCTCAATTTCACTCTTATGTTAAAATCAACTCTCAGTAATACTCAAATCTTATTTCTAGTGACTTTGAGATATTGTCAAAAAATTCTAATTCCCTGAATCTTCAAGGAGTAACCATGTATTAAATTAAAGAGTCTTAAAATTATTAAGAATGTTTTATTCGTAAATAGAAACTATATTAGGTACTTAATTTTAGTTCTAGGGTCAAACCTGAGCAAACATTAAACATAGAAATCAAATACTAACATTAAAATAAAGGCTTAATACTGCTTTTGGTCCCTAGTTTGGGAGGGTTTGTTCAATATGGTCCTACCTTTTTTTTTCATAACAATTGATCCCACTTTTTGAAAAAATTGTTCAATTGAGTCCTTTTTGTTCATAGTGGTCCCATATTCAAGTTTAAATTGTTTATTATAGTCCTTATTGTATACGATGATGACATGATTTTTAACATAACATTATGTCAGGACTGTTAAAATAACATTTGGATAGGTGAATGCATGAAAGAACTTATTGACGTCATAACCAGCACCGTTAGAAAATTGACGTCGTAACCAAAAAGGAGTCAATTGAACAGTTTTTTCAAAAAGTAGGATCAATTGTTACTAAAAATAAAAGGTAGGACCATATTGAACAAAACCTCCCAAACTAGGGACCAAAAGCGGTATTAAGCCTAAAATAAAATAAAAAAAAGCATATGTATTAACCTCTCAAAATGCACAAAAAATTAGTTTATGACATCTAATATCAACAAATAGGTTTAATTCTCCAAATTGGAGAACCTAGGGTTTACAAAATTGAATAATAGGGAAGAAATTGAAACCATATATCACAATCACTTGATAGTTGTTCCACGCTCCAATGGCTACTCCCATTTGCATCTCCACCTCCAATTTTGTGATTCATCTATCTCATCGACCGAGAAGAACTTCATGAATGAAGATAAAGACCCAAGGGAAGAAGGAAAAGTTTTTCAGCACCTCAAACAATCTCCAAGAGTCTCTCTTTAGTACCATAGGCAGATTCTAGTCATGAAAACGTGGAAGAAGATGAAACCCTCATAAAAGTAGGTTTAAATATGAAACTTCACCATGGGCACTCGCTCGACAAATTGGGCCAAATTGATAAGCTAGAAAAATGTACTTGAGTGAATTTAACTAAATGATAATCCTTGATATATTCTTCAATCTTTTGTGATTTTCACTTATCTACAAAATATTCTACAAATTAAATTCAAATACTTATCTTTCCAAATTTATCTAATAAAACATCAGTTATCTAAAAAGATAAAAATAAAAATACGAATAACAAATAAAATACTTATCTTTTCTAGTATTAACTAATAAAGCCTTAATTATTTAAAAATATAATAATAAAAATATCAATAAAAGATAAAAAAAATAATAAAAAACATGATAGTGTCAATTATAAAAATACTCTAAACTTATTTTTTTCATGTCCACGTGAAAGATAAAACTACTAACTAAGAAAAATTCAAGTCAATTTATCATAATAACTTAAAAGAAAATGACTTCTCAATCCTAATCATGCAACAAAAGAGAATTTTACATGTAACTCCAAAACTCAAGATAGAATGACATGATTATATTTATTTACTCTAATCCTTGAAACAATATAAGAAATAATAAAAAACTATTGAATTAAAATAGCTCACAAAGAATCAGTGTTTCACTCGACCCACAAGTGTTTATTAATGATCACTCATAATCAACATGTTATAAAACCACATCATCAACTTTTTCCCATCATATAATTTATACAATTCACACGTTTAGTTAGATCAAAAGGGATTTAACATGTTGTAATGAGGCTTAGCTAGAAGAAATATGATTTTCAAGAATTCAAAAACACCACTAAGTTAAAGAGAAAAATCAAATGTAAATAATTCAAGAGTATTTTGGTATTCTCTATCCTTACATCATAATAATTCTCCCAAAAAGTTTTACATAATTCTCATAACACAACCCTTTACATCACATGAAATTTTTTTTTTCTTTTCTCTTCTTTTTTTTTCCTAGAGTAGGGTGTTGATACCGTACCCCAAGCTTATCCAATCTTGTACCCTTATTTTGTTGGGTCTATCAAGGAGGAGGTTCATGGAGTAGACACAAACACCAATGAGATCTGGGTCCAACCACATAAGGGATTGGCACCACTCTCACCACGAGTAGCCCTTTCCAACGGTCACCAAGACAAACCTGACTCTGATACCACTATTGGGTCTATCAAGGAGGAGGTTCACGGGAAAGACACAAACACCAATGAGATATGAGTCCAACCACATAAGGGATTGACATCACTCTCTACCCAAAACCTTAAGGCAATGGGTTAATGGGTCTTTCATCTTTATATAGTGCTCTACTTTCTCATTTATATCCAATGTGAGACTTAGACTCACACTTGGATTCCCAACATATTTTACCTAACATTTACTTGTTCTCCTTGACAAGGATGTGAGACAAGGTATATTTTTTCAAAAGTTTAAGGAAAAAATAATGAAACAATCTTTTGTAGTGCTTATGAAAAAGTAATGTTGATCTTCAATTTTTTAAAATATCCATAAATCGAGTAAACTATTTTTCCTTTTCCTTCCTTGAATGGACTTGTAAGTATGGAAAAGATTTTTCTACACCTTTATCTTTGCTTTTCTCTTTCTCGTTCTTCTTTTGAATTTCTTCCTCAACTTTCTCCTTTCTTTTTTTCCACTCATTTTTTTGTTAATTCTCATTTTATTCACTTTTTTTTCCTCCTCACTTTTTATTTTTTACAACTCTCTCCTACAATGCTCCTTTAGGTTGACCTTAGTGTTGGCCGTAGATTTTTTATCAAACTTTTCCTCCAACTTCTATGCCAAGTTACAGATTAAGGCTTTTCTGCTCTTGTGGTTGGAGATAAAAACTTGCATGAATTGTTGAAGTTTCTCTTTAAACTTTGACGTCCTTTCATGTAAGGAAGGTGGTTGTTGTTGTTGTTGTTGTTGGTTTTGTTGATGTAGTAGTCTATTTGAAGATCTGGATTGTCTCGTGTTTGGGTGGGACTTCCATCCTTGATTGTAGTTCCCATAATTAACGTGACGACCTTAATTTCTCTTATAATTAACTTATTTTTAGGAAATACTTTTCATGACACATTGCCCGTTGACATGATCTCTACAACATAACTCAAAACTTTGTAGTTGTTGTTGATTATTCAAATTGTCAAAGTATTTGCACAATTAAATAGACTAATAAGAATAAATTTATTCTACCATTCAAGATTAATAGTTGATTTTATTCAAATTAGATTTATAATCAAATTCCCAACATATAAAAAATTAAAGGATGATTTATCAAGTCACAAGAGATCTTGATTTTTAGAACAAAAACAAATATTAACAATCAATAAAAGGATCTCACATATGTGTATACATATCAAAAGAAGTGCAAGAGATTTGATATATTACATTCAATCTTAATGCAAGGAAAACCTAAACATTTACACTTATGAGGGCAAATCATGTACAATGTAGGAGTAGAGGAATTGATTGTGATTTGGGTTCAACCCAACTTAGTCCCATTTTGACCTGGCTAAAGCCAACCCAATTTAACTAATATGGACCCAAACCAACTTGATTTAAGTCTAACCCAACCTGACCTTCTTTGGCTTAGCTTGATCCAAATTGACTTGTATTCAACGCAACCTAACCTTGCATGACCTAGGCCTAACCCAACTGGACCTTCATTAACCAGGGCTCAACATTACCTAGGATCGACCCAACTTAATTTAACAGGAGCCTAATCCAATTTTGTTTAACCTTGGTCTAGCTAGAATAGGTCTAATTTGGCCAACCCAACCTTGGCTTGACTTGAGTCAAACTGACTTGAGCTTGATTCAACATTGGCCGATGTGGATTTGACTTGAGTTAGGCTCATCTCAGCTCAACTAACATGGCATTATTTGGACTTAGACGTTGACTTGGAGTTAAAATAATTTGGGCCAAACTTAATTCAATGTGATATGAATCTTACTTGACTCAAGATGACATTCAGGTCCAACCTAACTAGTCCTAACCTAATCTAGACTTGACCAAACTTAGGCTATGGTCGACCCAACCAACCTGGCATGGTCCTTACCTAACCTAACTTGACATAGGCCTGACCTGACCCTACCCATACTAACTTAGGCATGGTTTGGACTCAATCTAACTCGATTTGACTTGACCTCTACCCAACTTGACCTAACTTAGATATAACTCGACTTAGCTCGACATAAGATAAGATCGTTCACTTGATAAAAGTTGGTCCTATAAATGTTGTTTACCTATAACCATATAAATTTTGTTTAACGCTAACCATATGGATCATAAATAAATCCTACATATTATACCAATTAACAGGTGTATAAATAAAATTAGATTTATTATCTCATCCATAAGTCAAGGCCACATGACACGTGTAGAAATAAGATTATATTTATTGTCTTGTCCATAAGTTAATGCATATTTATTATATGCAAATAAAATTTCCAATATGAACAAAGGTTACCTATAAATTCAAAATAATGATAAAAATAACAGGGTTGTATAAAAGATAATCACATTTCAAAATAAGATACATGAAGCAAGGAAGTTATTTATGTAACATGTTTAGAGATGTTATGAAGGGTAAAGCCCAAATACATATTCAAGTGGGAAGTATGGTAATTGTTAACTTTTTGGCAAGCGTGCCAAATATCTCAAGTAATATAGATTGTAATTTCAAGTATCGTTTTCCAAGAGATTTACGTTTATTTAGTTAACTATGATTACTTACAAATTTAGGAAATTAATATAAACATTGATTGATTCGAATAAGTTGAAAACATATAAACTTACTGGATATAAAAGTTATAAAATGATATGGGTAAAGACTCATCGGGGTTGGACTTCATGACCTAAGCTCTATGCACTGATCCACACAATATATCCATAACACATTCAAGCATTCACAACACAGGTATAAAAGCACTAATCTCTTATAGACAAGTTCTAAATCCTTATGTGAAAATGTTAATCCCTTTTATATTCAAACACAAGATTTGCAATAAGAAAATATATCTAGAGTGACCAAGAGTTTTGATCTATGTCTAGAATCGAACCTTTTGATTGTTCTATACATGTCTATGTTCCAAAACATTTTCAATGGTTAGACACCACCCAAATAGTATAGATATTCCATCATGTACATGAATACGAAGATAGAACACAAGAATAATGAAAGATATTCTATTACATAGAAAAAAACTACAAAGAGTTTAGATACATTACAGCCAACCTCAATGAAATGGAGTTTAACTACTCTTATACATCTAGAACACATGAGAGGATTGGAAGGATGAAAATGATGAAGGAAGATGGAGTCCCTAAGCCTTAGAAGTATCTCAACCTGTATTTTCAGCTTCAATTGCGTTCCCACGTCCAAAACTACTTTTTCTTTAACTTTGGGCACTTTAAACCATTCATTAAAAAAAGGCTTTCATTAAAAAAAGGCTTTCTTACTAGGTGAGAAATAACTTTTCTAATACATTAGCTTGTTTTACTCGTTGGGCTTCTTGATTAGGCTAAAGCTACTAATGTCTCATTGAATGAATGACTTCTAAGAACATTTCTTTAATCTTCTCCAATTTTTTATTTTCTTGAAAACTAAATCAAAAGTAAATAATTATATCCATCTATGAAAACTATATACAAGTCTTAAATATATTTATAGAATTTAACCTAAAATGTAAAGATAAATAAGAGGGTCTAATAAAAAGAAAACTGAGCCTTGAAATAGAAAAAAAAAAATATTATTTTTAGTCAAAATGCTGTGAGCAAAAGAATGACACGAGGAGATTGTGCTTGATACAGTATAAAACTCTTTGGGTTATAAAAAAAAATTAAGTATTGGAAAACTATCTAAAAAGAAATTATGTACATGGGTTAGGCACCCCAGCCGTCCTACTATATATTTATGGTCCTCCAATATTACCTTGATTTTTCATCTTTGCTAAAACGTAAAGAAACAACGTATTAAAAGATTACTCAATGCAAAAGAAATAAAAAATTGTTTGTAAAATATAAAAATAATAAAACAAAAAAAATTAAAGTTAGAATTTTAACATAGATATAACGTACGTAGCCAAAAACGGGGAAAAAAAAATTGTAAACACTTCTAAGCACTTATCCCATCGTTCCAAAATATCCACCGTCCTGTTACACTTTCATTGAAAAAAGGGAGCTGTTATTGCTATAAAACATGGGAGAAAAACCAGAGCACCACCTTTACTTGAGTTTCTGTCTTCCACTGCTACAAATTGTAGTTACTCTTAATTTTAAAATTATTATAGCAGCTGCAATTTAGTCCTTCGTAAGATGTTGAAACACTTATATCCATCTTGTTGTCAAAATTTTGACATAAACATGCTAACACGCCAAATTGTGTGGATCCATGATGAGTTTTAACCTTGCCTCATGGAGAACAACCCATCTTATTGGTCATGTTCAATAAGGAACCACATTCGGCAAGGATCATTGAGATGTGCCCTTCTTGCGTATAAACAAACCCGGCACGTAGGATTATACGACTCCAGTGTGGTCCCTCTGTTACTCAAGGCATGCGCTTTTCTTCCCTTTCTTCACTACGTGAAGACCTTGCATGCAGAGTCCATCAAGGCCGGTTCAGGGAGCGACGTGATCATTGGAACCGCATTGCTCACAAGTTATGCCAAATGTAACGCTACCAGGGATGCACGGAAACTGTTCGATACAATGCCTGAGAGAAATGTTGTGACTTGGAATGCCATGATCAGTGGGTACTTGAGAAATGGAGACACAGGATCTGCTTCTCTTGTATTTGAGGAGATGCAAGAGAAAACTCAAGTAACTTGGAGTCAGATGATTGGTGGGTTTGCTAGGAATGGGGATATTGTCACTGCTCGGAGGTTGTTTGATGAGGTTCCTCTTGAGTTGAAGGATGTGTTAATATGGACTGTGATGGTTGATGGGTATGCTAGAATAGGAGAGATGGAAGCTGCCAGGGGGATCTTTGAGTTGATGCCTGAAAGGAATTGCTTTGTGTGGTCGTCTATGCTTTATGGGTACTGCAAGAAGGGCAATATCGCTGAGGCTGAGGCTGTTTTTAGCCGGGTTCTAGTCCGGAATTTGGAGATTTGGAATTCCATGATTGCTGGCTATGTGCAGAATGGATTTTGTGAGAAAGCACTGCAAGCTTTTGAGGGAATGGTAGCTGAAGGGTTTGAGCCAGATGAGTTCACTGTTGTTAGTGTTTTATCTGCCTGTGCACAGCTGGGGAGCCTGGATGTTGGTAAGCAAATCCATCACATGATAGAACATAGAGGGATAACTATGAACCCGTTTGTGTTGAGTGGATTGGTTGACATGTATGCGAAATGTGGTGACTCGGTCAATGCAAGGTTGGTGTTTGAAGGATTCAATGAGAGGAACATCATCTGCTGGAATGCTATGATTTCAGGTTTTGCCATCAATGGAAAATGCAGAGAGGTTCTTGAGTTTTTTGGCAGGATGGAGGACTCAAATATAAGGCCTGATGGTATCACCTTTCTTACTGTGCTTTCATCGTGTGCTCATGGGGGTTTGGTCCGTGAAGCTTTTGAAGTAATATCCAAAATGGAGGGATATGCAATTGAAATAGGAATCAGGCATTATGGATGCATGGTTGATCTCTTGGGAAGAGCAGGGAGATTAAAAGATGCTTATGACTTGATAGTAAGAATGCCAGTGAAACCTAACGACATAGTTTTGGGGGCAATGCTTGGTGCATGCCGTATTCATTCAGATGTAAACATGGCAGAACAAGTGATGAAGTTGATCCATGAAGACTCTGTTACAGGTGCTAATTCTCACCATGTGCTTTTGTCCAATATTTATGCAACTTCCGAAAAATGGGAGAAAGCTGAAAGGATGAGGAGAATCATGGTAGATGGAGGATCTCAAAAGATACCTGGGTGTAGTTCAATCATCTTTAGTGACTATATGGATTGAAGTGAGGAAGCCCCACATTGAAATGAACGGCCTAAGTGCAATCTAAAAAGGAGAAATACCAAATAAGATTGGCCTACTGGCAATAATGATGCAAAGTGCTTTTGTACTGTGAGCCCCGCGCCAAGATCAATCCGTGGTTTCTGCCTCCGTTATGAGATAATATTTCAACGGAATTGTATTAGTGAAGCTACTTGATTTGTGCTTATTATCAAGGAGTTGTCTGAGAAGGGATGAAGAACTGCGCTTTACTAATAGATCACTGATTCATTCTGTTGGTGGTCCTTCATTGATAGATCATTCATAAATATTATGATAAGCCTCTACTAAGACATGTGCCAATGACCTCACTTAGGATTAGAAGTCTTAGTGTGTTTTATGTTAATTAGAGAAACATAATTCCTATATTAATTCTTATTTTTACATATTTATTTGTATTTAGATTTAACCTATATTCTTATATGTATTTTCAATATAAGGATGATTAATCCTAATTTAGTTTTACTATATTCAATAAGAACAAATACCCTACCTCTTAAACTTTAAATTCTCGAAAATTAGGTAACCAAGCTTCTTAACCTTCACTATAAATCCAAGCTTCTCAATCATAGCATTTACCAAATGTAACAAAACTCATTTGGTACATTGATGGTTCAAAGATTCAACAAATATGATCTTTCGATCCACATAAATCCCAATCAGACACAGTAATGAGAAACAACCACTTCTTTGTACTAAACTACAAATACAGAAAGTTTCATTTCAACGATCTCTAGGTTCACTGAAGAGTCAAATTATACAACCCGAAAAGACTCGGCTATCTTCTTTAAATCATCGTAGTGTCTCTTCCACTGAAGACCTGCAAATTGCAATTGAGTTGAGACAACATTATATTCTTTTCTGTTAGTTTTCATAGTTTCTTTATATGCTTTCTAGCTGTTCAGACTTGTGAGATGACTTAGAAGGGGATAAATAATCATACCACTGCCTGTTACGCCAAACAAATATAAGCGATTGCCAGCTGCAGTGGCAGTAATGAAAATGTGAGGAGGCTCTAGCTCAAACTGGTAATACTTTCTTCCTTCATGCTCTGCTACATTAGAGCTCAGAACCTTCCCTTCTACATTTTCGCCGATTACTTCTGGACCAAATGCATTGATCACTTTCTCCGGAGGTCCAATTTTTTCTATTGTAGCATTATCACCAAGATCTGTATAGATTTATAGTAAATATATTATCACATAAATGGAAGTTCAACCTAGAGGTTTCCCTGTTTTGTCTGTTTCAATTTATTCTCCCTGTCTCTAGAAAGCAAAGATTGAGAAAGAAAAATGAGCAAAACTCGGTACTCACCATCTGAAAATCGAAGAACGGGAGCAACAATGACAAACAAGCGTCCTTCCTTAGAGCTGGCAAATCTCAAATCTATCTCTGTGCCACCAAGATCTGCTATTGATACTGGTACCTGCTAAGCATATATATGCTGGCTGAAGTATACAGAAACCATGGAGCTGAAGAAAACAAAAGATAAAATGTCCTCTAGATGAACATATGTTGTAACAGATCTTTCAGATTAAAAGAGAAGTAAAACTGCTCGCACAAAAAGAGACATGGGAGTTATTTCCTTGATGAGTTCTAAGGAATTTCCACTGGTATATTTAAAACTTTTCAATACGTGTGACTGGATGAGATAGAAAAGAAATCTTGTAGTAATTTTTTCCAACTCTAACTTGTAAAGCATCACCTCTTCCCATTCTTGAGGCACTCTGAAGGAGTATGGGATAATAGGACTCCATCCAACACCATGTCCACCGGACTTCTCATCTGGCCTGCGATATGTCCTCCAACCTGTCTGATCAAATCCTTGCCTACGTTATCTCACTTTCATTTAAAATCTATAACAGAAGGGACATTTGGAATTCTAACTTAAAAAACATGTATAAAATCAAGTTAAGAATTAAGCATGTATGATGTATAACTCAAAAAGTGGAAGAGATATTTATTTTTTCTTTCCTAGAAATACCGGGCCATTTGATAACTGGTAGACTGAAACTTGTTGCCTCTCCTAAAGGGTATTAGGATTAAACCAGTGTTGGACCGATTGGCGCTTCTTTTAAACAAAACAACCATAGTTTTATCATTTATGACAAATTTTGACACTCTACATCCAAGGCATCTTTATCATACACAACGAAGTACATTTCCTTTATCACGGCTTACATTAAAAAATTGCTTTCTTATGGTTTGTATGCACATTTATCTGTCTGCATTGCTACATCACAAATTCATATACTTTGGGACACTACAGTCTACAGATAGAATAGTGTAGTCATCGCAGAATGGACTGTGCAAACAAATTATTTATTATAATCCAAAGTGAACGAACCTTGTTCATCTGGTTCGGACAGACCAGGAATTCTCCCAGCAAGAAGGCCTTGTTTCACCACGGCCAAACTCTCACCCGGGAAACCCAGCAAGGAAACCCCAGAAGCCAAAACTGTTCTTCTGGTCACCAACAAAGAGGAGAACATCTCACTTTCTCTGCCTTCTGCGGCTAAAGCAGCCACAGTTCTTAGAATCCCAATTTTCTGTGAGGAATAACAAGGTGTATGTGAAGAGGGCATGACGAGCAGGTTCTGCGGATTCCTCCAGCATAGCACGCTGATCGTGGACAAGGCTGTTGCCATGTCCACGAAGGTTTATATGCTGAGTTGTTAATAGAGGATGAAACTGAAGAGGGGAAATAATTTGGGCACCTCAGAATACAAGATTATAGAAAGTTGTAGAAACTTATTTCTGATGGAAAGATTAATGCAGAAGCTGAGGTCCAAATAAGGATACCGAGCTTTAATAATTTTGTGGACACGGTGCTATTGTGCTCATGAACTTGTTCTTTGTTTCGGCTAACTAAGTATCTATTTCTAGCCTAACACGTGTTATTCATAAAACAATGATATAAAAAAAATAAGTGATATACTTTACTAGTTCTCTTACTGTTGTTGTGTTGCACACCGAAAGGACAAAACAGTTCCATTATTTTATATTTATTTATAAAAAAACTCATCTATACAAAGATATAAAATTTTTGTTCCAATATCTATCCACTTTCTTAATATTCTAATATTAATTAATTTTTATAAGATAAAAAATCACGGTAAAAGATGTTGTTAAAAATCTAATATACACTATAAGAGTCTGCAAGAGAAAGTTACTTTATGAATGTTGCTTGGTCAAAATCAAAAGGCTCGATCGATGATAGTTTCGGAAAATTCTTTCGCAAGTGAATGCACAGATTTTATCTTAATGTTCTTTTTTTATTTGTTGAAAACGGTTTTGACCAGCACTTCTTGCGCGAATTTTTCCCTAAGTTATAAATAAAGTTCATGCTTTCCCATTTTGAAGTAAGGAAAATCCCTAATGCTCTCTTTCTCACTTAGGAGTCTTTTATATTCTATTTTCTTCTCTTTCAATCTCTCATTTATTATATCTTTCTTTATAATATTTTATGTATCCTTTTTCCTTTTTAAAAGATTACTAGTTAGGTTATCTTTAGAAATTTTTATTATATATTGAGGAACATGCGCAGTATATAAGTTTTGTCTTTGAAGACGTTGATCTACACATTTCAAAAAAAATTTATTCATATTTTCTTTTTCAGTTTTTTTACAACAATTTTAAGGATTCATGACTGACATCAACAACTCAAACCTGAAAAATTAGAACATGGCGCACTGAGTGAAATAGCATAAATAGTGCTACTATCAAGAAGAAGTCGTTATGCGCAAGGTAGCATTGTGCGAATATGTGGCGAAAACCAGTCGTTGTGCACACAAATGCGCTATGCGAATATACTGATATCAGAAACACTGCTGCCAGACTTAGAATTCGATGTGCAAATCTTTCGCCTAGCGAGAGACAATTAAGAGAACAATGCTTTGCAACCATTTCACTTTGCGATATTTCGCGCTGTGCGATTCCGACTCAATATATGTCATGCAACAACTTTACATTTCTAATTCGTAGCAGCCACGCCATGAACAAAGACTCACTAAACATCTAATCCTATAACAGATAACAAATCATTGACGGAAAAAGGGAAATAAGAAGAAAATCAAACCTGTACTAAAGTCTGTGAGAGAAAAGATGAACTTGAAGCAAAGAATGGAAGACTTGAATGGACATAATCAAAGCCTTAGAAGCTTCGGAGTGATGACAATGGAGGAATAAGGGAGGAGTGAGGGAAGGACTCAGAATGCTATGCGCTTTGCGAAGAAGGAGAGAAGAAGTGCAACTAGAGTAAAATCTAATGAAGAGTGGTAAAAATAAAAAGGGATTTTTTTTGAATCAATGAACCCTGCGAGCAAAACTTGGTTAAGTTGGATTCTCGATGTTGGTGTTCTTCTTTCTTTCATGACACCAACATTTTCTGAGTAACTTTCTTGTCTTAATTCTTCTTGAATATGGAGCCTCAATTTCGAGTACTCCATTTGCCTTTATGTCCTTGATGACCCATAAGCTGTTCTTAAGATTCATAGGTTTACCAGGTTTGAGTTCATCACTTTTCACATCAGATTGTTGGTGAACTTTTTGCTCCTCCTTATCTTCATATCTTTCCTTCACTTTGGGATTGAAACAATTACAGTTCTTTTTGGCCAACTTGGCAACTTTCCTTGGAAGACTAGTAACTGCTAAAACTTGATCTTTTACTTTGGAACTAGTCTTTTCCTCTTGACTTTGCTTCACATCTTCAAAGACATTAAATGTCACCTCTTCATCTTGGTCTTTTAATTTCACAGTTTCATCATCAACATGAATGACAATCTTAGTTGTCTTCATGAAAGGTCTTCCAAGAATAAGAGGTATATCTATACCTTCCTCCACTTTCATTACTACAAAATCAATAGGGAATTTTAGTTTATCAACTTTAATCACAACATCTTCCACTACACCGTAGGGATGCTTAATGGACCTATGTGTCATTTGCAAGATCATTCTTGTTGACTTGACTTCAAGGCCACCAATCTTTTTGAGCATAGATAAGGGCATTAAATTGATGTTAGCCCCTAAGTCAACAAGAGCCTTTGCTATATCATGATTTCCAATGGTGCAGGGGATAGTGAAACTCCCTAGATCTTTGACTTTTGGAGGTAGATATTTCTGCATAATTGCGCTATTTCCCTGTACTTCAATTGTTTCCTCATCTAAATACTTCTTCTTTTTATTGAGGAATTGCTTCACATATTTTACATAAACAGAAATTTGTTGCAGTACTTCAGTCAAGGACACAGTAATCTCAAGTTGATTAAATATTTTCTTGAACCGATCCATTTGTTTCTCCTTATCCTTTTGTGAAGTATTTTTAGGATAAGGAAGTCGTTTTACCAAAACTTTCTCTCTTTGTCTTCCGTCTTCCTTCTTGTTTCTTTTTTTTTTTCTTCTTCAATTACTTTCTTTTGATCATCCTCTTTGTGTGCTTGACTTTCTTTATTTGTCGGCTTCTCCTTGTAATCAAACTCTACTTCTTTTCCACTTCTGGTTATTATGACATTACATGCCTCCCTCGAGTGAACTTCATTATTAGCCACAAATTTCTTTTCAGATTTCTCCTCAAGCTTCTTTGCGAGTTGATCAACTTGTGTCTCCAAGTTTCTAATAGAAGTTTTAGTGTTTTTGTGATTGGAAATGGATACTTGCATGAATTGGTAAAGTGTTTTCTCTAACTTTATCGTCAAAACTCTTGTCGGGCTCATGGGTCGCACCCCGTCTTAAAAGTGTTAGATCTCGTTGTGTTTGGACACTAGATAAAGTTGGAAACGTCTATGGATAGGGTTCCACCACTGCACAAAACAAAGATTGGAGATACCGCAACACGAGATCGTTTAAGGTTTTTTTTCTCGCAACGCCACCATTATTTGCACCACTGCCACTCGCCGCAGGTGTTGCGTCGTCGCACCATGATGTCATTGAGGGTGTCGATTTGCTTCTTCCCCTATTCTTTATCGTCATCGTCGACAGTCATCAAGATGATAGTCTGTTCATTATTATGAGGGATTAAGAGGATGAATGTGTTTTGGAAATTGGTACGTTGTATATCCAGCCAGTGATGTTGAGGATTCTAGTGATGTTAATAGCTTATGTGGCTGCAGTAGTTGCTTGAGCAATCGCCAAGATGAAGTGGTATTTGGAAGTTGTAGGTTGCAAGAGGACGAAGCCCGCCAGTTTTTTCCATCAGGTTTAATTTTTAATATTTTTGTGCGCTTCAGAAATTTGTGCTTGTTGTTGATTATATAATCTAACTTGTGTTATGGAACATTCGAAGCAGATAATTTCTGTTGTGAAGTACTGTCACAGGAATATAGTGGTTCATAGAGACTTGAAGCCTGAGAATTTACTTTTAGACTCCAAATTTTAATATTAGGATAGCAATGTCATGCGTCATGGTCACTTCCTTAAGACAAGTTGTGGAAACCCTAACTATGCAGCTCCAAAGGTTTGTAAATAATTGGATTGTAATTGAATAAGATATTAAAATTATTACTACACCACTATTTCTGAGAATTTTACCACCTTTTGTGATTAATCTATCCAAGAATAAACTATTTTTCTTAGGTTATCTCTGGAAAATTGTATGTTGGACCTGAAGTAGATGTATGGAGCTGTGGTGTAATTTTATATGCTCTCTCTGTGGCACTCTTCCTTTTGATGATGAAAACATTCCCAATATTTTCAAAAAGATAAAGGTAATATTGCTCTCAATTTTCCTTTTTCTGTCTATGTTCAAAAGATTGGTAACTTTCAGGTGAAGTTATTTTCTGACATTGTTGTTGTTGGAGATTTGAACTCAATCTGTAGGGCTGGTAAACAGACATCAATGAGATATCATACTTAAAGACGCAACTCAGAAACAATAATACATATTGAAACATTTGGAAGCTGACCTTTGCCCTTTGAGGAGCAACATATGTTGGTTTACTTTCATCCATTCTGGATTTGTTTTCTAGTTATATCGAGCTTCTGAACATAACTCAAATATAGATTTGTATCCATCTATATTTGAGGTAAGCTCTTCAGAGTATTTTACAAAATAATACTTGTTTCTCATTTATGGTAAGGTGAAATTTATGGTATGTACATGTCATTTCACATTAAATTTGATGGCTCCTGTTTTCTCAAGAGCTGCTTGGCGTTGCGTTTGGTAAATGATTCAGGTACACTGTTATCTCATAATTCTACTAATGTCAAAACATTTATAAGCATTTCTTTTTTAAAATTTCACTTACCAACGAATGTATTCTTTTTCTTCAAAATAATCAATATATAATATTATTACCTTTTTTTTTACAATGCTGAAACGAACTTGGTATTAACTGAAAAGTTAGTAATTGTTTTATCTAAATTTGTACTAATTTAATATTTTTAATTAATTAATTTGTTCTAAATTTTCCAACTAACAATCCAAGAAAAAAAAAAAACTCCATTATACTTTTTTCCAGAAAATTTCTAGTAAAAAACTAAACATCATATATTTAACTATTTTAAATTTAGTAAAGTAAAACTATAAATATGTGACAAACTTCTTTCTCCCTACTTTCTCCCCTTACTCGTGTCTTGTCCATTAAATTATGAGAAAAGTGGTATCTAGGTGTAGGCCGAAGGAAAACCGAAACTCAAAAAGTGGAGGATAGGTATGCATGAGTGAGTGCACTGACAGAGCTTTGATGGTAGTATTTAAACTAGGATTTTTAAATTCAAGTGTCACTTTTTTGTATCCATCCTTTTGACGGTAGTATTTAAACTAGGATTTTTAAATTCAGTGTCACTTTTTTCTATGCATCCTTCTTCTCCAAATTTTTTATTTTCATTTTCTCCTTCTTCTCTCTAGATTCCTCCATCTTCTCTCTAATAATTCTCATTTTTCTCTTCTTTCAATCACTATTCAGGCAACGTCCAAGTTCTTCAAGCGTTAAGAACATTCAATTTAACCGAGTAAGTTGTTGCTTTGAAACATGTAAGCTCAACCCATTCGTTGTGCAGGGTTTCTACATTTTCTGTTGCATGCAAGTACTATTTCGCTTGCATGTTTTAATCCAATTCTTCTCTGAATCTGTTTTTGGTCTCTGATACTAAGGTTGGTTTCCTTTCACCAATCAAAAGTTTGTAGAAACCCTTAGAAGTTGCTTGGAACGTAAGACAACCGAGGGAGTGTAGAAATTATTTAGGTTTCAAGGTAAGTAAAGCTTGTAATTTAATTATGATTCTTTGTTGTGAATGGTGGTATGCTTGAACGATGGTATGTTGATAATTTGGTTGATATTGGAATGCGGTATGTTTGATTGTATGCTTTAATGTTAGATAAATGGTCAAGAACGGGGTAGGAATAGGGTTGAGTCTTAACTCTGCTGCATTCTGCAGAATTCTGTAAATTGTCACCAAGAGTCATTCGTGACCGTTCGGTTTGACCTTGATGCATTCGGTCTGGTTCAAAATTTGTATTTTATTGTATACTTATGTTTGCTCGAGTTGATAGTTAAGTATGAGGTTATAGAAGATTTATATGAGTTGAATAATGTGGATGTGGAAGAGAATTCCAAGGAGGAATATCTCATGAATGGTATTGAAATGGTAAAGTATGAATGTGGTCAAAGCTTAGCTGGCGTTTATCCTGATATTCCGTGATTACCCATTCTCATGTAGAGAATACTAATTCATGTATGGTAATGACAGGAGGTCCTTTAGCCTCATGGTATTGGTGTACCGAAGTAAGCTTCACTGGACTAACCTCGGGTGGCAGTTGCTGAGGGCATCCCAGCTAAGGTCCACCCGGGTGCACAAACGTCGTAGCTACATAATTCATACAATCCGGATGAGTCAAGTTAGTGGTCGGTTATTGCATAAATATCCTTTTCGATTATGTGGTGGAATGTATGAATGATTGTTACATATTATGAATAAAATTGTATGTTAGTATGATTAACTAAATTTCATAAGCTTACCTTACTCTTTTTTTTCTTTATTTGTCCGTTCGGTCATATTTTCTATTGCAATTATCATCCTATGGATGTGAGCAGAAGGAGACGAATGCTCGCTAGAAGAAACGTTGGAGGTGGAGACTCCTGATGTTTAGTATAGGACCGTTCGGTTTATATAGTTTTGTATAATTGTTCTATACATTATTATCTTTTGTAATACCAGAAACATTTGTATCAAGTTATAATCCATGTATAGTCTATGAATGCCCAACATTTTAGAAGTTTTCATAACTTTATTTATAAGCTTATTAACGGTTCTATTTTATCATTTCATGTTAACTTCTTATATAGTATTTTTACTATATTTATTGGAATTACATTTCGACTCATCGCTATTTAACACTATATTTTAAAGGTTTTTAATTCTTAAATATTTTAATTGTTTTAAAAATATCATCTTTTTTTCAATCAAATCTGAATTTAAAGTCATTTCATAATTTTCAACTTTTCTTCTTTTTATTTTAAATTTATATTATTTATTAGGACCTTCACTTTACTTAGTGGTTGACTTTTTTTTCCTTACGATACTTTAGCATATTTTACTGTTTATTATTACTGGTTATTGATCTTACTTAGAAAAATATATGTGCATTACTTTATGCGAGTTTGATGAAAAACATTTGGTAAATGTTGACATGGTAAAGTTGTCAACTGTAAAGCCCACATTATGCTTGATATCCATTTATAATCTGGTATCCATTTATGCTTAATATGAGTTCTGTTTGAGTATTTTAATTGGCTTTTTTCCATACATTGCTCTTAATTCTTCTTGGCTTACTGACAATTTTGTTAATTTTTCATTTTTAAGAAAATGTATATACTTTTTGGGAATACTTTCTGATATGAATTTGTTATTGGATATGTACATTTTATTAAACTCAACCATTATGCAATTTTGTAAAGAGTTAATTTGCTTTCTTTATTGTTTATGGCATTGATTTTGGTGTCTATGTTTTGGTTTTACATTGTCTCTTACTCTTGGTTTTAAGCTCTTTTTGCTTTGCGTTTTGCGCTCTATGTTGCTTGCCATATTGTCCATTTGTTGGCTTTAAGTGTTTATTTAAGTTTTAAATTTCATTTTTAATACATTAATTTTCAAAAAATTTCGTACATTCGTCTTCTTGTTTCTTTGCTTACTGACCATTTCAATAATAAGTTTTTTCTTCAACTTAAAGTTATCAATAAGAAATGAATGTCAAGAAAAAATATAGATGTTCAAATTGATTTTTCAAATACTTTTTAATGATATTTTTTTATTTTGTGATTGTCTCAGTGTGTTAAAATATATCGGTTAAACAAATCTTATTTTAAAGTTTAATATAATGTATAAACGAAATAATATTAAATTGTCTATAATAATTGTTAAAGACATTAAACGCTACCTTTGAAGATGACTAAACGATATGAGAATGTCTAATATCATAAGGTATGTAATGCATACATAAAAAGGGCTAAATGTTGTAAAGCTCCTAATGGAGTGTCTAATTGTCGTAGTGTTTGAAAAAAAACAACATTTGAACTTCTGCTTAAACTAAACATAAGAGTTACTCAAAACATACTAACATCAAATGATTATACCAAACATCACGCACAAGCTCTTAAGTCGTCTAACGCATCAAATGGTTAGGTAATCTAATGGTTTGAATGCATGTACGTTTCATTATTTTTTTTGTCTATTGTTTTGTGCTCTCTTTTTCAGTGTAGATTATCAACTTTATTCAAAAGCCTACTTAGAATAAGAAGAACGTTTATAGGCATAAGGATATTCAAAGAATGTTTCCTACATGCTTTTTGTTTGTCTCATTTCGTACACAACATAGTTGCTCTATAAGGAAGCAACATAACTTCTAACTCTATCATAAAAGCTACATACCTAGAAGAAAGTCAAAACTATAAGTAACAGATCTTTTTCGAAAATGTCTATATAAAGAGAAGTGTTGAAGAGAAGAACAATAACTTGCTATCAAGATCAATATACGCTCATTGTCTTTCTCTAAGATAATTTCTTTGAAGCTCATCTGTTGAAAGATCTTTTACAAGTTTTCAAAAGTTCATTGTATTATTCATATATCCTTTCTAAGAGAATTGTCTTTTGTCTTGTAAGAAACCAAAACACTTGTTATGTTTTATTCAAAAGTGAATTCAAACACTTGTATTGTTTAACTAAGTGGAGTTAAACATTCTAGATAGGTTGTCTAATGTGGATACCAGGAGTGATTAAACTTGTTCTAGTCAAGTTGACTAAAGTTGGAACCAGAAGTGGTTTATAATACTTGTATACCAAGAATGATTTGTACTTATTGTAATCTTTGTCAAAGATTAGTAGAGCCTCTTAACAAGTTGCTAACGGAGAACTTGACTTAGTTCGAATTGAATGAATCAATATACAACTAAAGTGTGATTTATAGCATTTGTTAGACGTCTGATCCTGCCACTCTGACTTCTAAAGCCATTTAAACGTCTGTTGTGGGGAGAACTGACTTTTGTAGACGTTTGTTATGGCGGGAACCGACTTCTAAATACTCAACCCATAAATTTAAAAAGTCACTTTTTGACTCCATTTAAGACGTCTGATCCTGCCACTCCAACTTCTAAAGCCATTCAGACGTCTGTTGTAGGGGGAATCGAAGTATGTAGTCGTCTGTTATGGCGGGAACCGACTTCTAAATACTCAGCCCAGAAATTTAAAAAGTCACTTTTTGACTCCTTTTAGACGTCTGATCACACCACTCCGACTTCTAAAGCCATTTAGGCGTCTGTTGTGGGGGAAACCGACATCTGTAGACATCTGTTATGGGGGAACCGACTTCTAAATGTCTGCATTAAAACACTACAAACACGAGGCAACAGTTACGCGCACTGAGTGTTCATCATCTTCCTCACGTTTTCTCTCCACGGGCTACGTTTTTCAGGTTCGTTTTTTCACTTTTGCACCGTTTAAAATTAATTTTACTCTGATTACATTACTCTTTGATGAATTATCTTTCATTTGAACCGATTAAAATGCGATTTCGTTAGGTTTTGGTGCAATTTTGCTTGTGTCCTTAGGCAGCGATTTATTGCGTTTTGCACTCCTCTAATTCCCTCCACTACATTTTTAAAACCATCAAATACAAAAAAAAAAACGTACAATTCATTCTCTTCAACTAAAATATAAAGTTGTAAACTTGAATCACCATGAGCCAGGATGAACTCGAGAGGCCTCAAGCAAAGAAAGATCCAATCAAATACGGTGACATTTTAGACGTCAGGCCTATAGAGTTCGACGTCCCATCAACGTCACCCACAAAGACGTCGGATTGGGATCAGGCGTTAAAATCTAAAAATAACAGACATCTAAAGCTCTTTTTATACTAGTGAGTGTCTAACCACTATCAAATAACTTAATCACTATTTGCGAAAATTTCATAAACACTACTCAAACCCTCCATTTTTAGTGTTTTCCTATATTTCAAATCATAGTGTTTAGTGGAAGTGTTTATATTATTATTTTATTTTTTTCATCATTTATGATCCTTTTTGGTATTGTTTTATGAGTTTTGTGAAGAAAAAAAATGATTTTTTAAGCATTTGTTGGTTGATTCAATAAGTGTTTATATTAACATAAAGTTGTCAACACTAAAGAAATTGGACATACATTTTAAAGTCCAATTTACTGAATGTTTGATATCCATTTATTACCAGATTTTCATTTATGCAAGTTCTATAAACTTTTTGTAGTGACTTTTTATATGGGTTAAAATCCAAAAAGTGATGAAGTGGCAAAACCATAAATAAGAGAACTTTTTTTTATGTTGATTGCCCTTAAAATAAATATAAAAAATAGCACAATGACAAAAATGTACTAAATGATAAATATTTATATACCGAATTGTACTCATAACAAATATAGAAAGTTGTTTTTCATTTCGATTACAATACAACAGGTATAGAAGTATAGAACGGTGACAGAAATGTAATATTGAAGATTTTTTTCTATACGTGTTAGACCCTATAACTGGTATAGAAAGTTTTGTCATTTTGCCCCCACTTTTCCTTTCGATCTTCACTTTGTCTCTTCTACGCTTCTTCACCTTGCTCCAAATCTTGTTTCACTTCTTTGTTTTCGTTCGTTGGTTATATGCCATGGTGGGTGTCCATTGTCATTGCCCCGTTTTGCCCTCACCTTGCCTCAAATTTCATTTCTTCACAGTTTTGCTTCTTTGTTTTCGTTGTTGTTGTGCGTCATGGTGGGTTACTGTTGACATTGCCCCGTTCACTGGTTGCTCTCACCTTGCCCCAAATCTCGTTTCTTCATAGTTTGCTTCTTTGCTTTTGTTTGCTAGTTGTGTGTCGTGGTGGGTTGCCATTGCCATTGCCTTGTTCGTTGGTTGCCCTCACCTTGCCATTTTCTTTCATTATGCGTTTCTATGCTGTGATGGGTTGAAGTTATCTATCAGAGAATGGTGATTGATCAGATCATGATGTTCAGTGTCATTTTTTCTTGTGATGGTGTTTGTGCACTTATTAATATACTATTGTAGTTTGTCTATAATTAGGTTATATCGATCAAGTGTAGTGCATCTTTTGTTGCCTAGATTCTCATACTAGAAGCCATTTTTTAAAGATTTTTTCCTAGTAGGAAGAGTTTACCTGGCTACTTAGTTCGTGCAAGCTCAATTTGCTTCAAACTATCTTTCACTTGCGAGAATTTTCCTTAAGGTTATATTTTAGACTTAATTTGGTCATACTATTTTTATGTCTAAGTTAAATAATGAAATAGGGAGTTATAACTTTGTGCATACTGCATTCATGCGTTCTTGTTAACAACTTGAACCAACATCAAATTATGGTAGCTTGTTTTACATTTTATGTTTTCTGATTTGAATTATGCTTTTTTAGCATCTTATTTCACATTACCCCATGCATCTACATTGCATTCATTACTTAAAATTCTTGTTGCATGATAGAATAATTTGAATTTGCACTATGTGTTCACATTTGTAAGTTGACTATGCTGTCATGTTTCAGTGGTCAGTTATAGATGTTTAGTCTTTCGAGTGGAACCCAATGATTATGTGATACTACCAGGCGGTGTATAAAAATTTTAACTTCTAATTTGACTAAGAGAGCTTATCCAATTTGTCTATCTAAGTAATTCTAGCTCTTAGTTTAACATGTCTTGTTTAGTTCAAAGTAACCCTTAAGTAAAGTAAATTGGATAATCCTAGCCAAATAAAATCAATTCAACAATTAACATTTTATTCAACCCAATCAATGGTTCAAAGCAATAACACAAAAGTTTAATTCCATCATCATATTCAATTCATCAATTTAAAAAATTCAATCATTATAAATAAACTAGCTTTCTTTACTTCAAAAAGGAAAATATTTACTTATAAAGACCTCACATACACAAATCTTTCAAGTAACTTTAACTACACAAAAAAAGTTCATAATAATGATATGAACACACCCTTATGGTCACAAAAGGATATAGAGTTAATTAGAGTTACCTAAAATTACATGCAAACATCTTAGAGACTATATATAGCATGATCAAGAATTGACTCAAAAAAAGAATAAAAGATTAACTTACTCTAATGACAAATTTGATTTGACATTAACACCAAGAGTCCTAAACAGGTTATGATATTCAAAGAAATGAGAATCTTAAATAGAATATGATATTCAAAGAAATGAGAAGTGAGATTATAAATTTAAAGAGAAGGCAAGAGAGAGAGGTTTAAAGAAAGGATTTTATAAAATAAAACTCGTTTTAATAAAATTATATTTATAATTTGACTTTTTGATAATAAAACATCTTAGTATCATTTATAAAACATTTTCTAAATCTTTACAATATTTGAAAAAAGTTATTATTTATTTTAAATAGATATAGATAAATTTTTTAATAAAAATATTATGATAAAATTAATTATAATTTGTGTATATATATATATATATATATATATATTATCTTTCAAAATATTATAAATATTTTTATGATATTAGAAAATATCTTTAAAATATTTATAGAGAATACTTTATAATATATAATATTTAATTATTAGATTTTATTGTATCTTTAAGATGTTTAAAAAAAATATCTATATTAAGTTAATAATTTATTTAACATGTTTATATCTATTGATTTAGATAACATAATCTAAACGAAACCTATAAATATGCATCACTTTCCAAAGTCAATTCTCACGTTATAACTATTTTGACGTTTTGCTTATTCTCTAAATTCACATGTTTAGATACTCAACACTAAAATGCTATGAAGGAATCTGAGTTTCGAGACCATTTATATATTTCTCTATCAAATTAAATTATATAATTTAAATTATGTAAGAAGTTGTCTCATTGGAATGATATAATAAATAGGATCTGAACATCATTTATATCACTCTATACGAGATATTATTAAACGAGAAGGATTTTGTATAACTCTTCCTTTATCCATAAATAAAAACATTCAAAAAAATATAATATAATTAAAAATAAAAAAAAAAAATTTTATATTTATTTCATAAGTATATGGAAAATGGTTTAACTTAATATACTATATATATAATTATACCCTAAATTGTTTTTCTTGGTAAGAACTATTATTAGTATGTGTTTCACATTTATGTTATATTAAACTTAGTATTAATGTTAATTTACGTTAGGCTTAATTTTTTTTATCACAAATATTCAGTGTTTATATTTTAATTTTAATTTTAATTATTTTTTTCAATTTCGTTCTTATTTTATTTAAAAGGACTCAATGATATCATTTTTGTTAAATTGACTTTGAGAAAGTTTTAAAGGTAACCATGAGTTAATGTTTCTACTATTCTCCAATTCTTTTTTTTTTCTTGATATTTTCTAGGAGGAACATGTAAGTGTGGTGAGAAAGAAAAATAAAAAGATTAAGGATTCGAGAAATTCAAAGTCAGTAACAGGTTCTGGCCTTCTTAAAGGAGACTACATTGACTTTTCTTAAATTAAATTGAAACTAAATTAAAAAATAACCAAACTCATCGTAAAATCCAAAAATCCTGTTATATATTTATTTTATTGTGTAATAATAAGTATACAATATAATATGGTTAGTTAATCTTTCTAGATAAGAAGCATATTACATAAAATATTTTTTCACACATTGTAATAAATAAAAATGTAATTAAGAAATAATATTATAATAAAAAATTATGATGAATATAATTATAAAATAATTGCATAATTTTTTAACTTTAATATTAAAATAATATAATATTTCAAAACAATTATTATTTATTTTAAATATATACAAAAAAATTATTTAATAAAAAATAAAATAAAATTAGTTTTAATATATATATATATATATATATATATATATATATATATATATAATACACAATATCTTTAAAATGTTTATAGATAATATTTTATAATATAATATTGAACTATTAAACTTTAGAATATTTACTGAATATATTTATATCTATTTATTTAGATAATGTAATCTATAAAAAACTGAAACAATTGATCCAATATCTTTAAATCAAACAAAAAACCAAGAATCACATCCAGATAAATATAGTTATTCATCAAAGTATTTCTAAAATCTAATATTTCACAAAAAACCTTAATATTGTAACAAACAAATAAAAATCATAATTATAGAACAAGAAATGGTTTTTTTGTAAATTTTATCTAAATTTCATTATAGACATCAAATATTTTTATCGAAATTGGAGAACGTCTATTTATAAGAACTCTAATACTTAAATAAAAAAAAATATTTTGGAAGTATAAGAATAAAAATAAATATTAAGTTAAATTACTCTTAGGATATTTATAAATTTTAGTAAATCCACTATTATAACATCAAATAAGATAAATATTCAATATATAATAACTGAATTTCATTTATTATAACTTATATCCTATTATGATAAAGATTATCTTTTCATAATATTTCACACTTAATTTTATTTTTAGTGTACTATTTTAAATCTAACAATAATAATATATTTTAAGAAAATATATACAATTATTATTATATAATCTTTTAGATTAACATTTATTTTTTTAAGCAACACTTTTTTTATCGAAAATCATAGAAAAAGTTAGAAAGAAAAAGAAGATGATAATTCTTCTTTCCGAAATATTAAAAATCAGTTTAATATTCCCTTTTCTATTATTTCATTTCTAATTAACAAATAGGATAAATAAATTTTTATCTTTGTCAATTTGTCAAAGAACTTCGGTTATATATATATATATTTATTTATTTTAAAATAATAAAAAAATAATAATTATTATTCAATTAGAGATTGCTAATTAAATTCAAAAACTAGTTATAAATTTTGAAAGATTACATAATTAATAAAGTAGTTTATATCAATAAATTCATAATAAAATGTGTATATGTTATTAACTGAATGTTTAACACATGAGATAACTGTATATATTATGAAGAATTCATAATAAAAATATATAATAATATTAACACATTAGATATTTTAATATACTAATATATAAAAAAGAATATATGACACCTGAAAAAATGAAATTAATTATTTTTTATTGTTCTTTTTTGTCCCAAAATATATAAAGAAAAATATGCAGAAAAGCAGATAATATATAAAAAGTCCAGAAGAAGAACATAGGGCTGAGAGAATAAAGCTGTATTAGTTTTAATGTGAAACCCTGTTAATGTTCATTTCCAACGACGAAATTCATATTAGTTTTATATTTGTTTTAAACTATTTACGGGTGATTGATTGTAAATACTGATTTACGTGATAAAGAAATTTTCTTATCTTCCCCGGAAATTTGTAACGATTCACAATAATTTTCAATACAGCATTCATGATTTTTAAATATAATGATTCACATATATAAATTAATAATAATATATTGTTTTGATTATTTATTAATATTTTATTAACTTTAATATTTCAAAATATTTTTTATCAAAAATTATCTTATTTACGAATATCATTTTTATTAAAAATAATTCAATAATCTTTAGTTTTTATTTATTAAAATATATTTCTATTTATGACATCAATAAAATATTACACAACTTTTATAAAATTACTTTTAAATCTATTATGATTTGTCTCGAAATCTTTTCTTAAAAAAATACAATATATTTTCTTTTCAAATCCCGTCAAATTCATTATAAATATTCTAGTTCCCATATTCTGTTCACGTACTCTCGTTGACGTACTCTTCTTTACATCCTTCAACTCAAGTAAAGATGAGTCACCGGGGAATGCACCGCGACGACGATGATAATTACATGGAAGACGAGCATGTCGCAGACTTCGACGAGGAGGATGACCGCCGGGGGTGCGGTGGCGGCAGCAGGAAGCGCAGAAGATATGGTCTCATTAACGATGACGCTGAGGAGGTGGATGAGGATGATGAGGAGAATGACGATGATGAGGATTTGGATGCCCGAGGCGGTTGCAGGCGCCAGTACAAAAAGGTTTCCGTTTCTAATTTTTTTGACGAGGAGGCCGTGGTGGATAGCGACGAGGAAGAGGAAGAGGAAGAGGGCGAAGACGGTGTGTATTTTTTTTCTTTTTCTCTGCAAATTTTTGTTAATTGTTATGAGTATGAAGTCATGTACTCTTGTGGTGGATTTTCCGGAGGAATTAGAAAATTAAGACTATTTTTGTGTAAAATATATCTATTAGTTATATAGACAAGTTAACAACTGTTGAAACATCCAGACTTCATTGTTGAGGGTGGAGCCGATCTACCAGAAGAAGATGATGGGAGAAGGATGCCGAATAGGCCAATGCTACCACATCATCAAGAAGATCATGAAGATCTTGAAGCCGTGGCCAGAAGCATCCAGGAACGTTATGGAAGGCGCCTAACGGAATATGACGAAGAAACTACAGATGTAGAACAACAAGCTCTTCTGCCGTCTGTGAGAGATCCAAAGCTTTGGATGGTCAAATGTGCAGTATGTCCATATCTTTTTTTGTGTAAATGTCTCTTTTTCTTGCAACATTATTGGAGCATGTCATGTATTCTTTGTTTTCTCATTAGATTGGTCGCGAAAGAGAAGCATCCGTTTGCCTCATGCAAAACTGCATACATAGAGGATCTGAATTGCAAATAAGATCAGCTATTGCTCTTGATCATCTCAAAAACTATATATACGTAGAAGCAGATAAAGAAGCCCATGTCAGAGAGGTAATGTCATGCAAAACGTCTGGTTCATAAATAGCCATGTCTGTATGGATTAAATTGTGTTTTTAAATATTATGTATATGCTTCCAGGCATGCAAAGGTCTACGCAATATATTTGGCCAAAAAATAACTCTGGTCCCAATCAGAGAAATGACTGATGTTCTGTCAGTTGAAAGCAAAGCAATTGATCTTGCTAGAGATACTTGGGTTAGAATGAAGATTGGGACATATAAAGGGGACCTTGCCAAAGTATGTATCACATTTTAGAAAATTCATGATACCCTCCATCTTGTTTTCTGTATTAACATCAAATGTCTTCTGTAGGTAGTGAATGTTGATAATGTGAGGCAGAGGGTTACTGTCAAATTAATTCCAAGGATAGACCTACAGTCTCTTGCAAATAAATTGGTAAGGGATGTTGCAGTTTTTTTTTTTTGTTAAATTAATGTATTCTATTTGTCCAGTGTTTAAATTCCTTGGAAGGAATAGCCTGCGTCTATTTTTTTATACATATGACTCGTGTGATGCAGGAAGGTAGGGAGGTTGTGAAAAAGAAGGCTTTTGTTCCTCCCCCTCGATTTATGAACCTTGATGAAGCAAGGTATTACCGGTTCTCTCTATTCTGTGGCTGAAAGTCTTCTTTGTATTGAAAATTTGTTTTTGATCTGATTAAATTTGTCTTTCTATTCAGGGAACTGCATATCCGTGTGGAGCATAGACGTGACCCATATGGTGAACGTTTTGATGCAATTGGGGGCATGATGTTCAAACATGGTTTCTTATACAAAACTGTTTCAATAAAATCCATCACTGCTCAGAACATCAAACCTACTTTTGATGAATTAGAAAAATTTTGTAAAGCTGGTGAGAGTGGAGATGATGATGGGTCTAGTTTTTACACCTTGTTTGGGAATAGAAAGAAAGGGAACTTTATGAAAGGTGATGCCATCATGGTGGTTAAGGGTGATTTGAAACACCTTAAGGGAAAGGTGGAGAAGGTGGATGAAAATAATCTTTACATAAGACCCCAAATAGAGGGACTCCCAGTAAGTATGAATGATAATTAAGTTGTCATGTGCGGTGCTATTTTTTCATGTTTGATTAATGATTAATTATTCATCATGATCAGAAAACTATTGCTATAAATAAAAAAGAGGTTCGTAAATATTTTGAACCTGGAAATCACGTTAAGGTTGTTTCTGGCGCTCAAGAAGGGATCACGGGCATGGTTGTGAAGGTCGAGCAGCATATCTTGATTTTAATATCCGATACAACAAAAGAGCATGTGAGTTTTGTGGTCTAAAGATTTGTTAATTTCTATTTTCTAATTATATTTACTGCATAAATGATATAAAAATATTCTCTCTTTAGATTCGTGTCTTTGAAGATGATGTTGTAGGAAGTTCAGAAGTAACGACTAGAGTTACTAGAATTGGGGACTATGAACTCCATGATCTTGTATTGCTTGAGTAAGCTTTGTTTGCTTGAGATTATTGCTATTCACCTAACCCCTAAGATATAGTTCAATGTTTTCTCATTTCTATTTTCTATTTAATATGTGCAGTAATATGAGCTTTGGTGTCATAGTACGTGTAGAAAGTGAAGCATTTCAGGTAAGTGACTCAAGAATTTAAAATTTTATTTTATTAAAATTTTGCATTTGTTATTATATTAAATGTCTATTGCTATTTTAGGTTCTAAAGGGGATTCCTGACAGACACGAAGTTGTGCTGGTAAAATTAAGAGAGATCAAATGTAAGATAGATAAGAAAATAAGTGTGCAAGATAGGTATAAGAATACAGTTTCATCAAAGGATGTTGTCCGGATTGTTGATGGTTCCAGTAAAGTGAGATTCTGTCTTTTGGCTAGATTTACCTTTGAAAGATAATATTTTTATATTTATTTATTTGTTTGTTTTTTCTGGTTAGGGGAAACAAGGTCCTGTGGAACACATATATAGAGGAATCTTGTTCATCTTTGATCGCCATCAACTTGAACATGCAGGCTTTATATGTGCTAAGGCTCAATCATGTGTGGTAATGGGGGGTTCACGCTCCAGTGGTGGCAGAAATGTAACCAATTTTCCTATTTAAATTTTTGTGAATGTTTTGCCATTGGTTTTAGCATTGTGATAATATTTTGCATAAAAATTCATTTCTTTCTTCCTCTAGGGTGATGCCTACTCAAAATTTCCCACTCTTACAAGTTCAAGTCGTATTCCACCATCCCCAAGGAGGTTTCCTCGTGGAGGGCCAATGGATTGTATGTCTCTTTTTTTTCTTCATGTTTTATGTGGAACCAGTCTATCAATTTGTTGTACATTTCCTTAAGTAACTTGATTGATGTTAAATTATTTGGATGTGGTATAGCTGGAGGGAGACATAGGGGTGGGAGGGAGCATGACGGTTTGGCAGGTACAACTGTTAAAGTTCGTCAGGGTCCATATAAAGGTTATCGAGGACGTGTTATAGAGGATAAAGGCACATCAGTTCGTGTTGAGCTTGAATCTCACATGAAAATTGTAACAGGTACGTCTTTGTGAAGAAAAACCTGTAGTGTATGTATTTTGGTATTTTCATGGTTGCTTACTTGGTGATTTGCAGTTGACCGCAACCATATATCTGACAATGTGGCTATAACTCCATATTGGTGAGTTTTATGTAAATGTAATTTAAGATTCCAGGTATGCAATGGAAGATGTTCAATCCTCTAACTTTTTTGTGTTCTTCCAGTGGTACATCTCGCTATGGAATGGGAAGTGAAACTCCAATGCATCCTTCTCGAACTCCCCTACACCCATATATGACTCCAATGAGAGATCCTCGAGGTTTGTTTGATTTTATTGTAATAAATTTTTATTTAATCATCTTCTCTAACTTGTTTTTTTGACCGATGGTTATAATCGGTTATTGATAAATGTATTACTATTTATAGCAACACCTATTCATGATGGAATGAGGACACCTATGCGTGATCGAGCATGGAATCCATATACTCCAATGAGTCCAACAAGGTTTGTCCAATTAACATGGTTCCTTGTTGAGTTTTATATACTGTTCTCTGATTTTTTTTTCACATAATTTTTGCTTTAATAAAAAGATTTCTTTCTTCCAATTTGTATACGGTAAAAACAATGTCTTAGGTAAAAACAATGTCTTAGTTAATTTTTGCTTTAAGAAGAAGATTTCTTTCTTCTAACGACGATAGCGTCTTTTTTGTTTCTTCAGGATGGTTCGTACAAGGTAGCTCTTGGTTAAGTTGCATATGTCAATCTCCCTCTGCAGATGGATTTTTGGAATCAGAATAATATTGTTCTTGTATATCACACTTTGTATATCACACTTTGTTCCTCAATGGATCTTAGAATATCACACTTTGTTCTTGTGTATAACGAATTTGAGTAGATTTTATCTTTCATTCACTAACTTTTTATAATAAAAATTATGTTAATTTCCTTATTGAAACTATATGGAAACTTCATTAATGTCTTACTTTATAGCACATATCATAAGATGTATGAGCTTTATGCCGATGTAGTCAAGTAAGTTAAAATTAATGTTAGGCTCTCTTAAATAATTACAAATATCTATATTATATATTATATTCTTAATTTTACATTTAATAGGATTTGGGCGAAGGATGGAAGAATTTTTTAACTGAATTTTATTTTAATTCAAACTCATTGATTCAAGCACTTAAAAAGTGCAACAGAAAACATTTAATTTTTTAATTAAAATTCCATCTTTCAAAAAATGAATTGGTGTTGAAGTAAAAAACATAGTTAATTACATTAATTTTTAATTTTTAATTTGATGGTGTTGCGGGATAATTTTTAATTAATATTAATTTTAAATTAGGTTTAAATTTTGTTTTAACTTTATTCACGAATAAGATAAATGAATGGTATGATGGATTATTTAGAAAAGAAGATAATTCATACAATTTTAATTTTATTTGATGGTCCTAACAATGTGTTTATGAAACGATCCTGCGGGAGATTTGAGATTTGAATTGAAAATACAGTTTAAAATCGTAAAATCTTATGTGATTTAAATCATAATGAATATATCAATTAATATTTTATAGTTCCAGTCGAAACAATATCAGAAAAGAAGCCTTATATGAGTATTTTAAATTTTAAGTGCATAATTTATAGAAAGTTAATGCTCAGGAAAGAAAATGTATACTTAAAAGTCAAGTGTTTATAAATAATATTTTTCTGAAATGAGCCGAATTAGCATATTAAAGATAAATATGATTTTATCATAGGATTAGACATGGTTAAATATGATTGTAAAATCATATTACTACCTATCATATTGTTGTACGAAAGTTTTGATTAACAAGTTCAAATGACACAAATCCATATAATTTAAAAACTCACACACTAGGATAATAGTGAGTTTAGACATGTAATAACAATAAGAACTGAATTCCATTTATCACCGTCACCACCTATCATTATTATTATGCATTATTAGTTGTATTAGTATTATGATAAATATTATTATTAGTAGTAAGTATTAGTAATGGTGATCATCATAATTATCATTATCATTGTCAAATATAATATATTATGGTTTGTAATATCTTTGAATTTGAAATTGTTTTGGTAACATTTGTCTGGGACCGGTCGTCTTTTTTTGCTATGCTGCGATCTATCAGTTCTTCAGTAATCCTTCCCGATTTGTGATTGATCTGTAGAAGACATTTTGACGCTCAAGTCAGATGTTTCATAAGGAGGTCTATATTTTATTAGTATAGAAGAAGATGATTGTACTGGACATTTTATAGGGCTTGTGACAGTGAGTTCCATTATTAAACATTAATGCAATATATTTTTAGACAATCAAACCCAATAATTAATAATCGATACAGTATATTTGTAAAGCATAAAGCAATTTGTCTTATTAATACCTGATAATTGTCCATAAATGACAATTAACTCTAATAGGTATATTTCATATAATATATAAACCAATAATAAGTGAATATCATATGAACACTAATTTGTTTAGTCGATAAAAGTTTAGTGAATATCATATGAACTCTCATAGGTATATTTCATATAAACAGATGAAATAAAAAAGATAAATATGATTTTATCATAGGATTAAACATGGTTAAGAATGATTGTAAGATCATATTACTACCTATCATATTGTTGTACGAAAGTCTTGGTTAACAAGTTCAAACTTAGTCTTAGAGGCTTCTAGTATGCTCCAAGGCGAGGAACATACTAACCTCGTGAGTGTGGTAGGGTGAAATCCATTGGTAATGGCTGTGCAAAGCAGTAGAGGCCACCACAAGTGCACAACCCACCATAGCTCGACAATAATTCTAGTCCGGACGAGTTGGTTTATAATGCAACAAGTCTTGTAATGTCATTTACTATGTTTTGAGTGAACTTTGCATGTTGTGTGTGATTGTATAACATGCTTTCTATACCTAGCTCATCCTTGCTTGTTTGTGTTACTTGTTGTATGTGCTTTCTTTTGCAATGATCATCCACTTGGATGTGAGCAGAGGAAGATGATCGAGGTTCTTTTGGAGACAACTTTGGAAGAAGATGGTGATGCCGCAGTCTAATCCACTAGGCTTTCTTTCTCTTAGCCTAAGTTATTTTGAAGAACTTAGCTATATTTCAAGTTTTAAATTCTTAGCATTTTGTAGGAGGACTCTAATACTCCAGTTTGTACTGTTTTAAGGATGACTGTAATCCTAAGTACCTAAACTACTATCTTAACTGCTTTCTATTATTATGATTGATGACGCCTTTATATATATATATATATGGTTGAATATGTGTTTTGGTCCTCATACTTGTTAATTTGAGGCAATAAAGTCTTTTTCTTTAATTTTCGTCTGACGCCATCTAACTGTGATGACGTGGATGTAGACATTAGCAGCTCATTTATAGTGATTAAATTACGTGGAAATTTGAATTTAAAAAATTATTTTTTGACATGGATATTTGTATTTAGGGATTTTTTTTTATTGAAGTTGTATTAGGGAATTAGGGATTGTTATCTAGTGAGTTAGGACTTTAACTCGGAGAGTGAGTGAAAATTAGGAATTTCATTGCGCAAGAAGAAGAAGTAGACAAAGACAATCACGTGGAGGTGGAGGAACCGAAGTGAAAGTTTATGCCAGTGAAGGTTAGTTTGGCATTTTGTTTTGTTTACGTGGAAGTATTGATATTGCTATCTTTATACGTTGTGGTCCCGATTTTGTTGTTCTATCTTTATAACATGTGTGTGTTATCTTTTTGCTTTGTTGTTCTGTGATGGGTCTTGAATTTGGTATCTTATTATATGATGGGACCCGATTTTGCATCTTCAAATGTCTACTATAATGTAGATACTGTGATCCTAAAACTTCATTTTTGAAATTATATGATGGAGGCCGATTTTACATTAATTTTTAACTTTTAATTTGATGGTGTTGCGGGATAATATATGAATTTTTAATTTATATCAAATTAGGTTTAATTTTTAATTTATATCAAATTAGATTTTATATCCTTCTATTATTTTATTATTTTTGGCTTTTTGTTAATTATGATCTGTTCTTAAAAATATTATTAGAAAAATATTATTTGAGGTCGAAGATATTTTTTCCTTTGTTAAAAATATTGAACAACTATAAAAATGGGCTAATTTATAGTTTTTAAATAAGTGATTTATATTAAATATTCTTATATTATTTATATCATATTTGATTGAGACAAAAATTAAAAGTACACTTTGACTAACTTTTTTAAAACTGGCTAAGTCTCGTTGTATTTATGGTTTTCAATATATCGCAATTCAAAAGAAAGTTTATAATACTTTTAATAATTTAGAAGATGCTTTTGTCGTGATAGTTTTAAATTGATCGTGATAGTTTTAAAATGAAAAATAAAAATGAAACTCAAGTATATTATCTTTAAAATAATACAATTAAAAAAAACTCAAGTTTATAACACTCTTTAAACCGTGACAAAGATTCTACTTGCAAAGCTCAATTTCTCTTCTCTCCCCTTTAACACTGACGACCCTCTACATAGGATTTCATTACGCTTTCTCTAAATAAGGGTTACCATTAGCCTTTTCAATCACGAGAACAATTAACACTCTTATATATATATATATATAAACTAGTGTCCATAACTTTACGGAAACGACGAAAATTGTAAATAAGACTTAATTTTTTAAAAAAATATGAAAGAAAACAAATTTTAATGATTTATTAGATGGAATGAGGGAAAAAATCTGAAAATAATTTATTTTTTAAAAATTATATGCTATATTATATTTAAATTTTATTATATTTGAATTTTATTACATCTAAATTTGATAATAAAAAAATAAATATTCATTTGCGAGAATTCTTTTTATTATATTTTTTTTATTTTTTTTATCGATATTTGAAAATAAGATTAAAAAATTTCGAAGATTTCGAGAAAAATATCATCCAAACAAAAATTTTATGATTAAACTCAAGATCGCTGCAGTTGCTTGCAGTACTGTTGTAGTGTTAATAAAGAATTTGTGACCGAACAGACTATGGATATGGGGCAAACATCATCCATTGTCCTTAAACTTGATCGAATCCAAGATTACTTTAATAAAAAATAAACATATAATATTTCATAAAAATATAAATGAATTAAATTAGATATATTTTCAAATATATTAGGTTGAGAAAATTCATATTTGTACATTATATTATAAAAAAAAACTAAAATTGTTGTAAAAAAATATTTTAGATATAATAATTTAATTCAAATATGTATCTTCATAAATTAAATAAAAAAATTTGTACATCATAAATATATTTTTCTAAAGTTTAGCACAAAATGAAAATCCAAATATTAACTTAATGTAATTCAATTAAATAAATAATTCTACGTTATTATTAAAAAGAAAAGTATCAAAATTAGAATAATATTGTAAAATATGTTTGAAAAAAAAAATACTTTATTTTACATGACATATTTAATATTGTGAACATGAAATTTGTTTTCATATTTATATAAGATTATTTAAAAATAAATAAATTATTTTGGCAACAATGTGAATTATTTTTACATGACATATTTAACATTGTCTCATTTATTACTTTATTATTTTTGACTGGTGAAAATTACTTGTTTTTTAACTATGATCTCTCCTTAAAAAATTTACAAAAATTAAAGATACTTTTATCTTTGTTTTGCTAAAAAAAATATAACAATTATAAAAATTGGCTAATTATAAACATAATATTTTTTAAATAAGTGATTTATATTAAATTTTTTTATATTATTTTTATCATATTTGATAGAGACAAAAGCAGTACAATAAGTGGTGTAAAACTTAAACAAATAAAGGTAACTCACACAATCTAACCTTCAAACCTTAGTTAATTCAAATGCAACTAGCCAGACATGCATTTTATATTATCTAACTAACATGACAAGCATTTTAGGTATCACACTTCAAGTGTTTCTTAGTAAAACACTTAATTGGTGTGAAAAAAATTATATACTCAAATCACAAAAATGATTAAAAATACACTTTGACTATCATTTTTAATTGGTTATAATTATCGTTTTCAATATATTTCACTAGTATTTTATTAAGATTTTAGTATTTTAGTTTCAAAATTTAATTCCATTAGCTAATAGTAAGGAAAACAATATTTTTTTACATGTGAATAATTTTTTTTTGGGAAAAAAAGTTTATTTATATTTTTATTTATATATTTTTATTAAAATAAATTGTAATTTTTTTTATAAAGTACTAAAATATTTTTTCATTAATTAAAATAAATTAAGCTTTAAACAAGATAAATAGGAAAAACTCAAGTTTTATATTTTCTCTGAACTCAAATTTCAATTAATAAAATAAATAAATTACTCTTAAACCATCAATATTTTACACACTAAACTCAAGTTTTAAGAGTTTAATTTGGCTAGTTAAGTAACTGATTTTCAATAGCAGCAAAAATTTATATTTTTCATCTTAAAAACAAAAGATTTACTAAAAAGAAAATGAGAGCAACAATCATTCTTCTGTACATGAGTTAACAACAGTAGGAAAAATTTTCAATAAAATACATTCGTAGAAACTTAAACCTACATTTGATGAGTTGGAAAAATTTCATAAATCGAATGAGAGTTGAGATGATGATGTGTCTAGTCTTTCTACGTTGTTTGCTAAGGACACTTTATGGTGACACTATCATTTTTGTAAAATTTTGTTTCGCATAATTTTTGCTTTTATAAAAAGATTTCTTTCTTCCAATTTGTACAGGGTAAAAACAATGTCTTAGTTAATGAATTTACATGTGGGCATTGATGTTCCAAATAAAACCAAATAGAACGGGTTATAAGGAATTTGTTAGTTAGAAACATCGTTATCTGCGTTAGTTAGTATATATATATATATATATATATATATATATATATATATATATATATATATATATATATATATATATATATATATATATATATATATATGTGTGATGTGTGAATTCTGATAGTGAAAAATAAAATTAGAGACTGACTGTGAATATGGAAATCCATGGTTAGGTTAAGTTGCCTATGCCAATCTAGTGACCATAAGGTTGTTTTTGTTTCCTCGATCGTACAAGGTAGTTTTTGTTTCTTCGATCGTACAAGGTAGTTTTTGTTTCTTCGATCGTACTAGGTAGTTATTGGATCTTTGTTAGCTCAACTTCAACTTGGTTAGGTTAAGTTGTATATGCCAATCTCCCTCTGCATATGGATATTTGAGAATCTAGAACATATTTGGGAATATTGTTCTTGTGTATCACACTTTGTGCAATTTGACTATTCCAACCACCAATTTCAGCATTTATTCTGATACAATTGCTTCTCATTGCTTAAATTGTGAGATATGTTTGGTGCATCGGTATTTGCATGAATTGGCAGCAGCTTGGTACAATTGTTTTATATGAAATAAGCAATGCAATACCAACATTTAAACCATCTCAAAAAGCTGACAAACCAGTTCCAGTCATTTTCTTAAAACTGATGCAACAGAAAACTGCATTTCTTTCGGACATTTTAACAAACAGTTTTGCCTAGTTTTGGATTGAGCTTGATTTTGATGTCCATGCGACTTGTGTCCATTTTATTGATTTCTGAATCTACTCTAGAGAATTTCCTAGGATCCTTTTGAGTGCCTCTGTTTTTTAAATCCATTTAATTGCTTGCTTTTAATTGTTGGCTTTCTTGCACATAAATTGTTCGACACAATGTTCAGTGGTACAATCCGAATGCTTAACTTTACTGGCAGCATATGTGTTACATTTCTGACTTCATCATTGCTTTTTGTTGGCCTGTGTGAGATATCTTGTGGGTGAAGCCTAGCCAGACACCTTTGGCATCCCTGGTAGCCTCCTAGGAAGTGGAGTGTGGGTCGAAACCTCAAATCTGGAGGTTATTTCGGTGCAGCTGCTACTAGTCCTGATCTGCAAGACCTTTTGAGTGCTGAAACAGCAGAGTTACACACACCTTACAGCTGTGAGACTTGCGTTGAACCAATAACAACAACCATCTTTTGAGAGAAGCAAAAGATGCACTTAGCAGCCCATTTCTTTTCTGTTTCCAGTTTTAAAATCTCTTTGTATCAAGGCCATTAAGCAAGTGACTTGGGAGAATTCACAAGTGTTCTTCCTTCCACTTGCATTCATTGCTTGTAATTGCTTATTGAAAACTTGTAGACAGTGAGTGTGTCTTGGAACCAAAGCTCCAAGTCTCACTTAGGAGACTTCACTTGTTTCAATTCTTTGTATGCGCCTAGCTCTGAAAACTTGAAGACAGTGAGTGTGTCTTGGAACCAAAGCTCCAAGTCTCACTTAGGAGACTTCACTTGTTCCAATTCTTTGTATGCGCCTATGTGGAAAGCTCTGAGTCCGAATTTAGAGTCTAGCGTATCCTTTTGTTTTTGCTTGTTGATTTTAAATTTTGAATTTTGTGAATCTAAAGGTGATTTTTACTTAAAAATTTAAGCAAGTAACTTAGAGTTGACAAGACAAGACTTGGTATTTAAGCAACCTTTGTGGTTCACCTCTCTTACGTGGAATTTGCTCTCAAGTGAAACCTCATATTCTTTACTTCAAGAAAAATTTTAAGTTTAAAAGCAAGTCAATAGGGAGTTACAAAATGCTTTAATCAAAGATGAATTGAAAATCTTAAGAGAAGAACAAGTTGGGAGTAAGGAAAGATCAAGGGGTGAAGAATCCCAATTTGAGAGAGAAACCTTAAGGGTGGGAGAATATTATCAGCATCCTTCTTCCTCAAGAAGACATAGGAGAGAGACTCAATACCCCCTCCCCCTAAGGAAGTCAATATAGTTTTGTCTTATTTTTATGGAAAAGATAATGTTGAGGCTTATCTATATTGGGAAATGAAGGTGGAGCAAATCTTTGCTTGCCACCAAGTTAATGAGGAAAGAAAATTCTCTTTGACAACCCTAAGCTTTCAAGGGTATGCCATGTATTGGTGGATTGCCATAGTTCAAGAGAGATTGAGATATAATGATCCTCCAATTGAATATTGGAATAATCTAAAATTTGCCCTTAGGAGAAGACACATTCCCTCCTACTAAAATAGGGGACTCATGGATAAGCTCCAAAGATTGCAACAAAGGTCTATGACTTTAGAAGAGTATAGACAAAAGACAAAGCTATATATGATGAGGGTAGGGATTGTTGAGAAGGTTGAGATCACCTTGGCCAGATTTTTGAGTGGGATAAATTTTGACATAAGAGATAGGATTGAACTAATATCTTATAGAGATGTGAATGATCTTGTTCAAATGTGTCTAAAGATAAAACAACAATGTTTAAGAAAATCCTCTTCCATAAGAGAACAAGTTCAACCCACATTTGAAAAGAAAAGTTTTAAAGAGAAAGAGCCCATCAAACCTCTAGCCAAAAGAAAATCCTCTTCCAAAAGAGAACAAGTTCAACCACATTTGAAAAGAAAAGTTTTAAAGAGAAAGAGCCCATCAAACCTCTAGCCAAGATTGATGAGAAACCTAAGCAAGAAACTTCTTCACACACTCACACTAGTGAGATAAAATGGTTTAAGTATTTAGGAAGAGGCCACACAACTGCCCAATGTCCCACCAAAAGAACTACCATCATGAAGAGCATTGACAGCTATAGGAGTGAATCCTCTACTATCGAGAATGAGAGTTAGCAAGAAAAATTAAATATTGAAGAAGTATACCCTTGTGAAGGACAACTTCTCATGATAATTTTTTTTTTTAATAACCAACCAAGTGTAGAACACCTATCACAAAGAGAGAACCTATTTCATACAAGATGTGAAATTCAAAATAAAATTTGTTCTCTCATTGTTGATAGTGGTTCGTGTTGCAATTGTTGTAGCACTAGGTTGATTGAAAAATTGAATCTTACTATAACACCCTATCCCAAACCTTATCAAATTCATTGGCTCAATAAAGATGGGAATCATAGTAAATAATCAAGTCATAGTAACAATTTCCATTGAAAACTTCAAAAATGAAGTTTTATGTGATGTAGTTCCTATGGAAATTTGTTATGTGTTATTGGGAAGACCATGACAATTTGACCATAAAACAATTCATAATGGTCTTACCAATACAAAAATTGTGCCCCATCATGAGAAGAAATTTGTACTTCATCTTCTTTCATCATCTCAAGTGGCTAACGATCAAGAATAAATGCGACTCAACAAAGAGAGGGAGGAAGAAACAAAATATAAAGAGAGAAGAGAGGAAAAAGAAAAAAGAGAGAAAGAGAAGAACTTAAAAGAAGAGAAGTAGAGAGAGAAGAAGAAGAGAAAAGAAGAGAAATAGAGATTTTATGATTTGACTCTTGGTTGAGAACATGGCCAAATTTGTTGATAACTATCCTGAGTACAGAAAAATGGAAATGTGACAAAGCATGTGACTTTAGTAACCGAAATGAGCAAGATAGTTGATGAGCGAAAGCTTATGCTAGTTTCACAAACAGAACAGGAGTTGGCTTGCAATGGAGGACAAGGAGCTGCTTTTGAGGTATAAATTATATAGTCTTAATTTATGGAAACATTCTCCTTTGTTTTTGCTCAATTTTCAGAAATTCTTGTAGGGCCGTGGAATAAAGCTTAAATTGATTTATTAGTCGCTAGACTATTTTGGAAACATTTAAATAGGTCACGTTGGGCTAAGTTATCATAGGAACCAAATTGAAAAATAAGAACTGGAAGTAGTCACCGAGTAAGAGGAAGGATCCTCTGTTACAAAACTTAAACTATATTAAGGTTGAAATTTTGACTAGAAGTTTGATACCACTAGGGTATTATAGGATGCGTAAGCCTCATATTGAGTAATATCATATACTCAGCTGAGTACATAAGTGGCTTGATCTCTTTAACTGCTAGCATTTGAGGGTTTCTCAAACACTTAGAAGCTTATCAATCTGTACTAGCGCTGATTTTTAATATCTGTGGAGTGGGCCATAAAAGTGGAGTGAAGTGTCACATTATGCAGTGCTTAAGTCCAAATAAACTTTTATAGGATGCTAGGTGTACATTTATAAGTCACTTGATTCCCACCCCCTTTATTAGAGCTAAACTCTTCCTTATAAAACAAATGGAAGAAATAAGAAAAGTAAGAACCCTTGTATTAGATATATGATTTGATTACATTAAATTGGGAGATATAATATTGTATGCTTTAAGGTATGAGAAAGATAGCCCTGTTGAATTAATGTATGTCCCATTCTTTTGTATACCAAAATAAGTCTGATTTTAATAAGCTGCAAAGTTAATTTTAAGCGAAGAGGCATGAGTCTGGTGCCAAACTTTCATTCTCGTGTATACCTTTAATGACAAATCAATTGTGTGAATGTTTCGTTGAGACGTCTTAATCTTGTACAAATTTATCTTTCTTGTGCGGCACATGAATTGTTTTTTATTTGAACTAGAAAAAAAAAACAAATAACTCTACTTAATGGTAGTCATGTGGTTAGTAACTAAATGATTTAACGAGATACTTGGTGGAGGAAGTAAATGATCTTGGTTAGTGTGAGTGACATTGTTTACTAGTATTCTAAACGTTCAATGTAAATGATCGTGTTCAACTTCAAAGGAAGATTATGATTGCCTAAAACAAAGCTTGTTGGTGGCTTGAACATCTTGGGTTGTATGAAATTAGGTGTCAAGTGTGGTTAATTTGTCTAAGATATTTTTGGAAGGTTTCGTCAATATTTTTACTAGGTTTATGAAAAATGACTCAAGGAAAGCACTATAATGATATGTTAACAAACTAAAAATAAATAAATAAAATATATATTTTTCTTTCTTCATAAAGACTTTGTTAAAAGATAGGTTTAGGATACATGTCTCACTCTTTTAGTAGAAAGTATTCTTTTTTATACCAATTTATAAAAGTAGTAGAAAGTATTAGCTTTTATTTCAACTTATAACAACTTTTAGTGGAAAGTATAATCCTTCATTCAAATGGACATGGATATTAGTAGAATGAGTCTATCATTATATTGCAATAGAAATGCATTTTTATCCTTATTCTTGTTTCAATTAATGAAATAAATTTTATTTTTGAAGTCTTTTTTTTTTAACAAATTAATAATTAAAATATGTAATGATTAAATGACATTTCAAAATGGGGTCATGAAGCAAATAAATTATTTATACTGAAATACTCCAAAATACAATATTTACAACTATAAATATAATTGAGTGTGACTTGCATTCTTAATTCGAAGAAACTTTTAAATATATTAAAGGTTTTACAAAATTGTTAATTAAATACAATGGATACAAGTAGTCAAAGTGAGAAAAATATAGAACTTATTTTAAAACATATTTTTTTTCTATTAATAATGAAGAATTAAAATATAAAAATTACTTATGATACTTCAACTTGTGTATAATATATATATATATATATATATATATATATATATATATATATATATATATATATATATATATATATATATATATATATATATATATATATATATATATATATATTTGTATACAAGGTTATCAAACTCGGGAGTTTGCGTTTTCAATTATGGTTTTCGAGTTAATTCGAAAGCAAACTCGGTTCTGAAGCAAACTCGGTAAAATCGGTTCTAAACTCGGTGGAAACGATTAGAATCGCGATTTTACAGTGATTTTACGAATTTGAAATAGGAAGAAAAGAGAAAGTCGTTTTGGGTTTAGAGCACCGTCACGTTTCGCTGTCGTTCATGGTCGCACATCGTTAGCTCGCCTGGTTCGTGCTCGTCATTTACCGTGCTCCATTCGCTTGGGTTGTGTTCGACATCATGGTCGCACTTCGTTCGTCTGGTTCGTGCTCATCTTCGTGGTTCGTGTGGTTCATGCTCGTCGTCATGCTCACGGTTGCCGCTCTTAATCTCGCCACTCTATGGAGTGAAACTTTTCTATTTGAATGTTAGACATTAGGGTTTTAATCCCTTCTACTGTGTGTTTCAATATGTTTTTTATTTTAACACCTAAATATTTAATATCTGGTACTTATTATTATGATTATGGGGCCTTCTTTTCCTGTACTACAAATTTGGGCCAGTATTAAGTTCAATAACTTGTCTTGTTAACTGAAATCTAAACTATATTAAATAAAACGAACAAAGGAATAATAATATTAAAGAAAAATATTTAAATATATATAATATGATAAACTAATAATTATAATAAAATTATAAAAAATAAAATCATTATTTATAAATTATTAATATTAAATTATTCTATTATTTATAAATATTTTAAAATATTTTTATATAAAAGTAAACTCTTACAAGTTTACGATTCGAGTTTAAGATCCGAATTTACAAAACTCCCACGAGTTTACGTAAACTCTCGAGTTTGACAACCTTTTATATATATATATATATATATATATATATATATATATATATATATATATATATATATATATATATATATATATATATATATACTTAATAAGAGTATAAAAAAATACACTTTTAGTTGAATTCTCAACAACAAGTTAAGAGGTGTATCATGATCTAAAAATATCCATAAAAAAATTACAAAAAGATAAAATAAAACATTGTAATCTCTTATGGACATTTATATTACAAGTAAAAAGGTTGCAACAAACTTATGTATCTTTTGTAGATTTCTTCCTTATAGTTCTTAACTTGTGCTTTTTGTTTTTGCGATTATGACACAGTTAAAAAGGTTACAAATACGAATCTTGTATCCATACTAGAGAGCCAAGATTATGTGTCCATAACTCCTGTCCAAGATACATACAAAATGGGTTTCATTATATCATAAAAATCAACCAAAAAAAGAAAGTTGTGACAATACTTATATCATGATCTCAAGAGTTGATGTTACATATAACCATAGTTGCACTCTCTATAAGGCTTTTTACCCCATATCTACTTCAATTGCTTAATGCACATGGTTAGACATAAACATTAGTCCTAATACGAAAACTTATCATTATACCATTTGTGTATTATCTAGACCTACGCTTTAACTTGAGCAACTATGGCTCTTTGACATCTAGTTTGACGTTTCTAAAAATAACTATTTATGAGAAGTCAGATACTCCACAGAATTGTGACCCATATTGCCTTTCATACTATATTTTGCATGTTAGTTAGAGTCATAAATAAAAAAAAAAGTGAAGTTTAGGTCTCTAAGTTGTGTAGTATGGACCCCAAACCAACTATTTCACAAATCCCAATATCGACTTGTCATGCATGTAAAAAATATATGATTCACCTATTCTTCTATAGTTCCACACATCACACATATCATCTTATTTTAGATCGTCAACCTTTCTAAAATCAGATTATCAACTGTTGGGAGTTTATTTTACAACATATTCTTGTAAAGACATTAGGGTCCAATTCCCCTCACTTTTGCTGAGATTGAGGATATTAAAAGGTTGACTTAAGACACAATTGAAAGCCCAAATGACCTCACCCCTGTGCATGTGGAAAGACATAGAAAGATAATACATCAACACAACGGTGGGAGAGTTGAAGTAATCTATGAACATGGTCTAAACTCTACCTTTCGGATCACCTAGCCATGGAGCATCTATAAGAAGAGTTGAAGTAATCTATGAACATGGTCTAAACTCTACCTTTCGGATCACCTTTGGAGTCATTATGGAGCATAGCTTTGAGTATTATAGGTTTAATTTAGATCATTTATTTCGGTCAAGTAGTGTAAGTTTGTTTGTATTAACTAATTAGTATAAGGCTTTTCCTTAAGCTAGACAACCAACTATGTCGAAAGTATGTGCCATGTGTCATGCTTCTATTGGAGAGAATTTGTGGACATTTTTCCACTCCTTAGAAGGCCTCATTTTTGGCCAATGAGTGCAAAGGTGGGAGATCATGCTTTTAGGGTTTTTAGGAGACATCATTGCCTATATATAGAGGTGTATCCTCTCTTGTAATCATCTTTGATCTTGAGTAATGTTATGTTGCTCATTTTTTGTCATACTACTCATCTTAGATCAAGACTAAAGCAACTTATGAGGCCTCTCGAGTCACCTTCCTCTTAGAGTTAGCTTAATCTCTTTTAGATCATTCAAACACCACACCACCACCATATGACCATGAGCTTCTAGCCTCACAAACATCATAGCTTTCGCATTTCCAACCCCTATGCTTGATGATCCACCACATTGTTGCATCATATATCTTAAAGGGATCCTCTCCATTGCATCCTTCTATCTTTGGCCCAACCTAGCCAAGGAGGTTGCTATCATTTGGTATCAAGAGATTTGGTTCTTCAAGAGCTAGGTCTTTTGGTCATTATCTATTCTTTATTGTTCTGTGTTGTTGATGTTATTTCCTTACTTGGTTTGTCTTTTCCATCTATCACTTGTTTTAGCAATAAATTATAACGATTTTGAAAGTTAAATTGCATCTAGCTGAGAGGTCCCAAAAATACGTATTTATAGTAAAATTAATTCCTTTGAAATTAGTTTCTAACAAAAAAAAAATCATTTCATTTGGATCTCTGTAAAGAAAGTTATGAATAAAACACTCAACAAAGTTTAGAGTTGCCAAAATGTTGTCATTAACGTTTTTCAGGTTCTATTTTGTGCCTTCTAAATGTTCATAAATGTGTTGGATATCATATCATGTTCTTCGTTTTTATTGAGTCTTTATTCATCTTTTGATTTGGTTATTTTTTTATTTCAAATTCATCCATGTTGTCAAGAGTCATGTGTAATCATTTTTACCATATAGTATGTTGTGAATCTTTGAATTTATAAGAGTATTCAAATCTGATTTTGGCGAGTGGTAATGTGTTTTATGTGTTGAAAAAAAAAAAGAAAAGAAGAGACAAAAGGTACAAAAGAAAAAGTAGACAAAATGTACAAAAAGCAAAATAAAAAAACATTTTCATGTACCTATTACCACTAACTTTTGTGCATCCTCATGTTGATTTGGTGCTGAAATTCACGTTTTGGGGCTGCTATTTTGGACTTGTTTCACTTGCAAAAGTTGCTAAAAGTGTGTCTATTGGTCACCATTTGCACAAATTTGCTAGAGACAAAAAAACACCATGGTCTAGTCTAGTAATTTTTTGTTTTGATCAATTCATTCTAGAGCTCTTCTTTGGGAACTCCTTTTGATGTGTTAAACCTTCTTTCTTGACTCTTTAATTGCTTGCTTGTCTCCTAATTAATCTCAGTTTTGTCTTTGTCAAATTCCTTTGGAAGAGCCTTTGTTCATTTTAAACATTTTCTTGCTTTATCCTTGGACTTTTTTTGGCTTTTGTAGTGTTATTTCCCTTTGTGTGGTGTAGGTTTGTCTTTATGGTGAGCCAACACTTGGAGCTAGCATCCTAAGTGATGGAGGCCTAATGGGAGCTTGAGGTCTTGGTGGAGTTACAGGAAGACAAGAGAGTAAACACTTGGTAAGGAAAGTTATTTGTGTGTATTTCACTTTGAGTATAATTTTGTGCTTTCTTCTTTTTGGACTTGTAAATTTGGCCTTGTTAGAATGTATCCTAGTAAGAACATTGAACTTTGATTAATATTGCGTTTTTAATTGGTAAGTGTGAAGGAACCAAAGTTTCTTCTAACTTCACCATTAGGCTGCATAGATTAGCTTTAATTGTTTTCCTTAGTTTTGGTAACTTAGTGTTTGTCTACTTGTATTTTAAGTCTAAGTCCCTTGGATAAATAGGATACAAGAGGACTTAAAGTTAACTTTGGCTAGGAAAGACTTGGTACTTAAGTAGTCCTTAGTGATTCACCTCTTTTTCTAGAAGTGAGCTTAAGATCCTTTTGTCTCCTTAAGTCACTTAAGTAATTTTATTTGAAATACTAAGTTTGTTTTCATAAGTCATTTTTGAAAATCTTACAAATGTCTAGGATTGTTTGTGAATTTTTTTTTTTCAAAATTCTTTTGAAACAAATAAGTTTTTATAATAGCTTGCATTTAAGTCATGATAAGGATGAGCTACATTATAAAGTTAAGAGTGACCTATCATTCTTTGGTGAAAATATTAGTTCATTATCATATCTAGCATGGGAGAAAAGAATAGAAAAGCTTCATCCATTCTTACTTAGGTATGGTAAATATCATATACTTAGTTTATGCATCTCTAGGCTTGTGGGACATGCAAGTGAAGGGTAGAATCAAAGACAATCTAAGGTTGAGAGAGGTAAAATCTCCTATTCAAGATTGGTGTTACTTAAGAGCATGCATGAGAAGAAAATTTGTTCCTTCTTCCTTTGTGAAAAATCAAGAGCAAATATGTGAGATGAGAGAACTCATTAAAAGAGGAATTTTTTTCTAAACAGTGTAGATGAGTTCTTTGAAATAGAAGATGAGTTTGAAGAAAAAGTGAGAAAGCTTTAGAGTGACAAGAGAAAAAGAGACATTCAAAGAAGAAGAGATGAAAAAATGAGAGATATAGAAAAGAAAGAAAGAGTTGAAAGAAAACAATATCTTGCTACTTTAGAAGAAGAGCTTAGAATTCTTAATGAAAAACAAGAAAAAGTCTAGGATTTAAGGAAGATTAAGAGAAGAAGAGAGGAAAGATGAGAGAAGGAAGAAAGAATAAAGAGAGAATGAGGAACATGACAAAAGAGAAAGAACAAAGAGAGAAATAGAAGCAAGTAAGAAGAGAGAAAAAGAGGAGGAAAGAAGAAGTGAGTATGAAGAGAAAAAGATAAGACAAAAGAATGAGAAAGAAAAAAGAGAAAAAGAAGAGATTGAGAGAATAGAAGAAGAGGAAGTGTTACTAAAGGTACCTATCACTCCATCAATAATAATTGAAACCAAGATGATAAAGGGGGTTTTCAATTTTTTGAACTTTTCTCAATTTATCATTAAACTATCTTTCATAATTCTAACTTTTACTCTTAAAAATTTTCAACTTCGTTTTCACCTTTTATTACTTTAAACTCCTCAAAATTTTCAACTTCACCCTTTGAGTTGATGATACCTTCTAGGTTACCATTAACTCAAAGAAAACACAAACATTTTTGTGTAGTAGGTCTTCAAAACTCTTTTAAAATTAATTTAAGGCATTCTTCTAAATTTTCCTATGAATACCCTTTGTTTGTGGTATAAGAAATTATTGAATTTGTGTTTGATGACACTTGCATATGGATTTTTTTATCCTGGTGGAAAGATACAAAAATTAACCAATAATAAGAAAAGGATTTTTATCATAAAAGAACATGAAAATTTGAGGACAAATCCTTTTCAAAAGGTATGGTATGATGACTTATATCTAAAAGTTGACTCTTGTGTTGGATTGGATAGTCTTTCAAACACATACATCTAACACAAGACAAATAAAAGCTTCAAAGATGTTCCTGCTCTCCAAGACCTTGATCATTCATTTGATTTAAGGTGTATCATTTTTGGAAGCTATATTATTCATTTACTCACTATCATAACACTTATTCAAACTAGTGTTATAAGATGGGTATTTGACCCCAACAAAAAAGAGACATAATGACTCCAAAGAAGATGAGGAAGTTTCCATTTGCCCAAGTTGAATATTTGAGGGCAAATCATTTTCAAGAAGAAGGGAATGATGACATACCCCCTAGCCATGGTCAAACATCTACAAGAAGAGTTGAAGTCATCTATGAAGATGGTCTAAACTCTACCTTATGGATCACCTTTGGAGCCATCATGGAGCATAGCTTGGAGTAGTAGAAGTTTAATTTAGGCCATGTATTTCGGCCAAGTAGTGCAGATTTATTTAAGGCTTGTATTAAGCTAGACATTTAAACCGTGTGGAAAGTAGCTCTTTGTAGTGTGGGTTCCTTAAGCTAGACATCCAAACCATGTGGAAAGTATGTACAATGTGTCATGCTTCCATTGGAGAGGATTTAACTTTAGTAGTGACTACATGACATTCTAAGAATGGAAAATATTTTGCTTTATGAGTGGCCACATGTCCTGAGCTCATTAGAGAGGATTTGTGGACACTTTTCCACTCCTTAGAAGGCCTCATTTTTTGCCAATGAGTGCAAAGGTGGGAGATCTTGCTTTTAGAGTTTTTATGAGACACATTTGCCTATATATTAAGGTGTCTCCTCTCTTGTAATCATCTTTGATGTTAAGTAATTGATAAAGGTTCAAAAACCGTTATTTTTACACTTGAATTTGATGCAAAACACATCATTTATGACTTAGAATTAGCTTGAAATCATGCATTTTGCTTAAGTTAGGAAATAAGAGAGTCAAAGGTGGTTTTCTTGGTTTTATGCTTGGTTTTCTCATGATTTGGCAGGTTTTATCTATAATTGAATGAAGGAAGTTGAAGTTGAGAAGAGTTGGACTCAAGAGAAGGTGAAAAAGTGAACAAATCAAGAACCGCAGCCACCGCTCAGCGCTAACCTAGCGTTGAACGCCAGCCTGGTGAAAGAAGTCTCTGGCCAACACCTAAGCGTCAATGCTGAGGGGAAATCAAGTGTCGCACTCACCGTTGAGCGTCAGCTTCTCTACATTGATACTACACAATGCTTAAGCGCCTTAAGCGCCAACGCTGAGGGGAACCAGGGGTATCACGCCCGCCGCTGAGCGCCAGTTTGTGGACTTGGGCCAGTTTCTGCTTTGTTTTAATGAAGTATAAATAGATTCGTGCGACCCTTAGAGGTCATCTTTTGGCAGGAAGGACGCAGAAACACACTCTTCACCCCTTGGAGGCGGATTTTGGATGCGAGAGCTCCAACTTATCAAATCTAGGGTTTTATCTTTTCATTCCTTCATTATTTTCATCTAGTTTCACCATGTTCATGGTGAACTAAACCTCCATTGTTGTTGGGGAAATGATGTAATCCTATTGAAACTCTCATATATTGAATTATTGCTTATATTCATATGCTTTCTTTTATCAATTGTTAGAGTTTTTCCTCCATTATATTTGCATGCTTTGTTTAAGACATTATTCATTAGCATAATCTTTGATTCTATCTATATGGACACGTGTGGGTATGTCTAGACATGAGGGAATTCTCTCGGGAGCAATATTATCTAGACATAGGGATAAGAGGACCGATTGCCTTAAGCTTATGTGCGAATTATGTAATGCATGATCAATTGCTAGGGAGACTAGACATAGTAAATTAGTAATTAGGAGTAGGTTCTTTTCACCAAGATATTGGGATTAGGGTAATTTAGAAAGTGACATTAACATTGATAAAGAAGTAGAATTAGGTAGAATTTGTAAATATATGAGAGTGGATTAGGATGAAATCATAAACCCCAACAACAACATTCATTCATATCGTTCAACTATCAATTGATCAATCTTTGCATGTGCATGTTTAATTTTTGTTTTTGCATTATAAACCCTAATTTTCATTTTCTCAAGTCTTAGAAGATCAAGATATCACATGAACGTTTAGTCCCAAGAGTCTCTAGAAAAACGATACTCGGACTTTCTGTTTATTCTTACTTGATATGATTTTGTACACTTGTCGAACCCTTAACAAGTTTACATATACCTTAATTTTAAATAAATATATAATAAGATTTTATAAAAAATATATATGGATTAAATTAGATATGTTTTCAATTAGAGCTGTCAAAACGGGTAACCCGGCTCGACCCGGCCCGACCCACCACGGGTTGGTCACTTAGTGAGCCAACCCAACCCGACTCATTTATTAGCGAGCCAGAAAAACTTCAACCCGGCTCAACCCACCACGGGTTGGTGGGTAAACGGGTTGGCTCACTAGCTCATTTAATTACATTTTTTTTAAAATAAAAAAAAATACAAACTTTTTGTAATTTAAATTTAAACAATTTTGAGAAACATACAAATAAGTTTCTTATATATTCATCATTTTTTGTTCTTGTTGTAACCCTTGACCCTTGTTCTTGTTGTCTCCAAATTCACTAATAAAGATTTTTCTAATATCAAAACAATTCCGACAATCAATAAAAAAATATTAGTAAAAGAAAAAAGAGAACCAGTACTCATCAACATCAACAAAAAATTAATAGTTTAATCGGTAACATAATTTCCCAAATTCAAAGATATCAAAAAGAGTTTGTTCAAATTATATATACTCAAATTATTTAAATAAAATGAACAAAATCTGATACAAGCATGTCACAATATGAAAAAATCATTACATGTCTTCAAATCTCCCAAAACAAAAAACAAATTCACAAACCCTATTTTTGTCATTATAGGATTTTTGAAAAAAAAGAAAAGAAAGAGAAGTGAGAAAACAAAAATGTGGAGAAAAGAGAAGAATAAAGAAAGGGTGTTTTACCTACTCCTTGAAGAATTTCAGTGAAGTGAACACCGTTAAAGGAGAGCAAGTACCGTGAGAGTGATTTGTGAGATGAGAGGTTACTTTTTTGGTATACACAATAATTGAAGGAAGTATTTTATTTTTTAGGGTTTCATAAATAAAATAATAAATTCAAAAAATAAAATTAGGTAGGTGGGTTGGTGGGCCAACCCGGCTCACCACGGGTTCAACCCGCATGAGCTGGGTCTAAATGAGCCGGGTTGAAATCTGACCCACATGTAAGTGAGTTGTATTTTTCAAACCCAACCCGGCCCGAACCCGTGACGGGCCGGATTGGCTCGCGGGTTGTGACCCATTTTGACGGCTCTATTTTCAATTATATTATGGTGAAGGATTCATATTTGTGCATTATTTTGTAAAAGAAAAACTAAAATTATTGTAAAAAATATTTTAGATATAATAATTTTAGTCAAATAAGTATCTTCATAAATTAAATAACAATTTTGTACATCATAAATATTTTTATTTATTTTATTTAATATAATGTGAAATAAAATAACACCGGACTATAAAATTAAAATAATTTAAAAATTTTAAATAAAAATAATTAAAATTAAATAAAATTAGATAATACATAAGTACTGAAATTCAGCACAAAATTAAGATCCAAATATTAAGTTAATGTAATTCAGTTAAATAAATAATCCTACATTATTATTGAAAAAATATCAAAATTAGAATAATATTGTAAAATATGTTTGAAGAAAAAAAAAATACTTTGTTTTACATGACATATTTAATATTGTGAACATGAAATTTGTTTTCATATTTATATAAGGACTCAACAATTTTATATTATTTAAAAATAAATAAGTTATTCTAACTATGTGAATTATTTATACATGACATATTTAATATTGTCTTATTCTATTACTTTATTATTTTTGGCACAAATGAATTGATAAAAATTAATTTCTGTTTTTTAGGTATGATCTCTCTTTAAGAAAGTTATAAGAGACTTGAAATACGTTTATCTTTATTTTGCTAAAAAAATATAACAATTATAAAATTAGTTAATTTAATAGACATAATATTTTTAAATAAGTGATTTATATTAAAATTTCTTATATTATTTATATTATATTTGATAGAGACAAAAGCAGTATAGTACAATAAGTGGGCTAGAACTTTAGTTGTGAGATTCCAAACAAAGAGAATAAATGAATTACTCTTAAATCAAATTTTAATTAATAAAATAAATTAATTACTCTTAAATCATCAATGTTTTACACATTAAAGAGTTTAATATGGCTAGCTAATTTTTGGTAGCAACAAAATTTTATATTTTTATCTTAAAAATAGAAAATAAAAACGAGAGCAACAATTCGTCTTTTCTACCGCGAGTTAACAACGGTAAGAATACTGTTTCAATAAAATCCATCAGTGTTCAAAACATTAAATCTACATTTGATGAGTTGGAAAAATTTCATAAACCAGGTGAGAGTGGAGATGGTGATGTGTTTAGTCTTTCTACTTTGTTTGAGAACAAGTAAAAAGACACTTTATGAAAGGTGATGCTATCATTGTTGTTAAGGGTGATTTGAAGAATCTTATTGTTGTGTTCGTTTTAACTAATTGTACTGTTTACGAGCAAATGAGATGGCAGATTTATAGGAGGTATTATGTTCGTTTGCTCATATATGAGAGGAATGATTTAGGTGGATTTACAAGTTTCTCACTTTTGCAGTCATCCGTTAAGACGAAGATTTGAGATGATTTATATTAAAATCTCGTTTTTACCCTCCATAATTTGTGGAAATACGTGTTTAAATTACGGTTATTTGAAAATGATGAAAGTTGATGGCTAAAAACGAAGATGAAGAGCTCTTGAAGAAAAAGACCATGAAAATCAAAGGTTGAAAAAGGAGTTGAAGAAATAGTTACTCGGTTCCATCTTGGAATATTCGGTTCCAACAGGGAGAGAAAAAAAATGCAAGAATGGTTGTATTTGGTTCCCACTTATTCTTATTCGGTTCTAGTTGATAGAAGAAATAAACTTTTGCATGTATTGGGTTACATTAGAGAGAAGAAGTGCAGTAAATGATCATATTCGGTTCCCCATAGCTCTATTCGGTTCTCTCATATTCCTCTCACATGTATTCGGGTATTTTATTCCACTAGCTTGTAAAAGTTTCATTAATGGTTTCCTCTAAGCGGTGATGTTTTGCAAGCTTGGTGGCGCGCTGTGAACCGTGAAGGAGATGCAGAGTTCCATGAGCGTGCACAACAGTGGGAGTCGAAGATGTGGCAAGCCTTCTGGGTGTAGAAAGTGTGGCAAACCTTTTACTGTGAGAGGGGATTGAAGGACACACGAGAAAAAATTTGGTGATGGCCACGCTCCACACACTATCGAGAGTTGTGATTAGATTGGAAAGGATGACTTGTTCAATGACAAAGATGAAGAGGAGTTAAATTTAGAAGATGATGATGAAGGTTATAACAGTAGTGAAGTGGTTTTAATTAATAATAACAATAAAGTATAGTGTGAATTATCTGATATGAATTGAAATTACCTCTTCTCATCTATTTTTTTCTAGTTTACCAGGTTTAATTACTGATTTATTTCTTACAATTATAAACAATACCATTCTAGGTCTGTATTTTAAAATATTTTTTTATGTTAATGGTTAAACCATTTAATAAAATGTAGAAAAACTAAGAAAAATGTCATTTTAACTATATAAGTATTAAACCAGTAGTTAAACTTTCAGAAAGTATCTAGCAAACAAAATACCATTAGTTTTTTTTTTTTCTCTTACTAGTGTTTTTTAGAAGATACAAAAAAAGACATGAGCTAAGTATCTAAGTATATGCTTTTATTAGATAATGTTCATATTGTTGTAATAATGATTAGATTATTGCAAAAGAAAATGTTGTATTGCAACATTCAAAATTTTAATTGTCAATAACTACTAGTGGAAAAACGCAGTTTAACGTCACCGCCTAGACGTCGGTTGTTATGTGCACGGACGTAAAATGATGACCGGTGACAACTTCGTAATTAAGTACGGCAAGTAGACGTCGGGCCCTGGCCCAACTGATGCCTGAAGAATTATAGACGTCGGTCACCAAAAAAGGCGACGTCTACAGGCTGCCATGTAAGGTGAACAGTCGACCTGTAGACGTCTCCAAGAACACCACCAACATCTATAGGTCTCAGAGATGGTGAAAAGTCGCGAGGTAGACGTCGGTGCCCCCCCCAATAGACGTCTATAACCTGACAGGTAGTTTGGTGCCATTAATGTCTGAGACATAGACGTCCACGCCCCGCCTAAGAGACGTCTATAACCTGACAGTTAGGTGAAACTGTAATGATTATGCTACAAACTAGACGTCGGTTACAATCCAACCAACGACTCTGTCTAACTAGACGTCAGTTGCGCACCTACCTAATGTCTGTAATCCGCGCCAATATTAATATTTAAATGATATAGACGTCGCATTAGTGAGATGACCGACGTCTATAACCTTTTAGACGTCTGTCTCGACTGATAACCGACGTCTATAGTGACATAAACTTCAGAACGTGAACCCGCGAGCAATTTCCACTATTGATCGTCTTCTTCGTCGAGAGCTCTTCTCCGTCACACCATTAGAGGTTCATTTTCTGTGGTTTTGACCATTTAAATTTAGTTTTGCTCCAATTGAATTAGTCTTTGATGAAAAAGCTTTCATTTGAGCCGATCATAATTTCATTTCGTTGCGTTTTGTTGCAGTTTCAAACGTCTTTGTTGGGTTGCATTTTGGACTGTTTTTGGACTGCATTTCTGACCTATATTTGGGCGTGCACTACGACAGCTATCTCATTTGGTTATATATAATCTGCTAAAAAGGTTAGGTTGTTTCTTGAAAACTTAATTTGTATGGATATTATTGGCTTTTGTGTATGATGTTGGCATTTTGAATTTGCATTTTATTGGTTTTTTTTTTATAATTTCAAATTGACGTTTAGGTATGCATGTGTTTGCAAATTGTTAGTATATGCATGTGTTTGCAGATTGTGAGTATATGCATGTGATTAAGTTTAGTTGTGTTATTATAATTGACATGCATTAGTATGAAATCACTTAGTGAAACGTATTTCCCGTTTGAAATTTAACACAAACGATATCTTTTAATCGTTTTTATTAAATTTTGAATTGTCCGATTGTCCAATTTAATACTGATGAAGTATGTTACGAACATAGTATGGATCGAAACTAGATGAATGCACGTCGCATTTATGAAGAATATGAGAAGGGTGTTTCGGTGTTCTTGCAATATGTTAAAGAAAATGCAAAGTTTGTGAACGGGACATATTTTTGTCCTTGTGTTCGTTGTGCTAATCAAATACGACAAGACCTGGGCAATTTGCATGATCATCTATTCATGTTCGGCATAACGAAATCGTATACCGTTTGGACTTGGCATGGAGAAGTACTGGACCAGCCTATGACGTCACGAGGAACAAATTATGTGGAAGAATGGATGACTGGTCATTTAGAGGACATGATACGTGATGTTGGTGAAAATAACTTTAGAAGAGCTAATTTGTACGATTCTGTTATCAATGATTCTGAGCAACCGTTGTACTCAGGCTGCACGAACTTTACACGTTTGTCTGCAACTTTGAAGTTGTTCAGTTTAAAAGCAAGGAACGGATGGACGGATAAAAGTTTCACGGAGTTGTTGGAGTTGCTGAAGGAGATGCTTCCAGAAAATAATATTTTTCCTATTCGTAACTACGAGGCCAAAAATTTTTTATGTCCAATGGGTCTTGAATATCAGAAGATACATGCTTGCCCCAATGATTGTGTTTTGTACATTAAGGAATTTGCTTCATTAAAGCATTGTCCAACATGTGGTTTAAGCCGTTTTAAGAAGAAACGTGACAAAAATACTGAAGAGGGTAATGATGGTGCACCTGGTAAGGTCATGTGGTATTTGCCTATAATACCTAGGTTCAAAAGTATGTTCTCTATTAAGGAGGATGCAAAGAACCTTAAATGGCACATTTTAGGAAGAAAGTGCGATAATCTTCTTAGACACCCAGCAGACTCACCACAGTGGAAGAAGATCGATGAAACATTTCTCGAATTTGGTGCAGATCCAAGAAACTTAAGACTTGCACTTGCAACTGATGGTATGAATCCGTACGGGAATTTGAGTAGCAAACACAGTTCATGGTCAGTTATGTTGATGATATACAATCTTTCTCCAGTTCATGGGTAAATCTCGCTGTCAGCTAAATCAAGTATTGTATCCCAAGGTTTGCTGCATTTATAGTTTTAATTCATTTACTCTATTTTTCAATGATCTTAATTCTTGACTAAATNTACTTTNTCATTTTAGTGTAACAAACAACTTGATTCATGGGAATNNGGGTACTATGTGATGTGTTGGATTAAGATCATCATTCGAGCTGGCATTACAGATAAGTGGAAAGAGGTAATAATCAGCCTTACTTTGAAAACATCAAAAAATCAATTCATTCTTTTCAACATATATCAAACCATAATCAATATTTTTTAATTGTGCAGAACTTCAACAATTCATCTGCTCTAACCGAAGGCATGATAAGGCAGATAAGGGAAGAGTGGGCAAGTTATGTTATCCAAAAATGGAACTAGAGCAAGACTTCTTTTTTGTTGTTTTGAGTTACTTAGGTTTAGTTTAAGTTTATAATTATTGTTATTGATCTTGGATTGAATTATATTTTATTTATAACTCAAACAAACAATAATTTATTATAAACAATTGTTCTGGGAAATTTTTCTGATTTTCAGGTGTGGTTATATTCGAAAAATAAAATTTTATTAAAAAAAATTGCCTAGTAGATGTCGGTTAAGGCAAAACGCGACGTCCACAGACATCAGTCAGTGCAAAACGCGACGTCCAATAAGTAACAGTGCACAAAACGATCCAGAGCGTTCATACGTCTATTTTGTTGACCACTGACGTCTATGGTAACGTCTATTGTTATCTCGCCCGACGTCTACAGACATCTATTGCACAAAGCCGACATCTACAGACGTTTGTCATGAAGTGACTGATGCAAAGTTACGTCACTAGAATAGACGTCGGATACGAAACGGACGTCAAAAGCCCAAATTAACCGATGTTAATCAGCGTTTTTACACTAGTGAACGTTTAAATTCATTTTCTTCAGTGCTCCAACGATAAAATAGAGAGCTCTTCCTCCATTCCAGAACAAACCAAAAACAATCTTTTCTTATTCTTCTTTCTTCTTTTATTGGATGTTATATCATGGGGGACTTATAATTTTGAATGTTTTATTGGATGTTTGTTTTGTTGGAATGATTGAGATATTTTTTTAGTAATTTTTGTGATCATGGCATGTCAGGAACAATAAATATTGAATTCTTTCGTAGGCATGGAATTAATTTTATGAGGTTTGAATCTTTTAATATATATATATATATATATATATATATATATATATATATATATGTGTGTGTGTGTGTGTGTGTGTGTGTGTGTGTGTGTGTGTGTGTGTGGATTTAACAAATCAGTAAATATGACACTCTAAGGTGGTGATGTTTTAAAGTATTTTGGAGAAGGGAAATAAACCATTAGCATTAAAGCTAATTAATTCTAGATAAATTCTGTGTTTAGGAAAAGAACGATCTAATAAATGCGTAGATACAGTAAATGCAAATTAACGAGATAGCCATTGATTCTTTCTATAATTTTGGAAAGAGATAGAGTTAAAATATCTGCATGTCTTATTCATTTGGCCCTAAACCTGATTGCAGCACAGTTAAATCAAACAAACCTAATTAACCCTCAAAATGTCTATTTTTCTTTTGTAAAGAACCCTAATCAGAGACAAATTAATGGTTTTTCTAAAGCCCAGATATTTGTTTTTCACTTCTCTTTTTGATTCCAGTAGGGCTTGAATCAATGGAATTCAATTAAGGGTCCAGCCCTTTTCCTTCCGAAGGGTCACACCCATTGACTCGTTTATGTTCCTCATCACTTTCAAGCCAAAAGCTTGAAGTTTTTGCCTTTCTCTCCACCGAGAACGACACAACGTTGGGGGTGAGGATGATCTGCGTCTTAAGTAGAGACAACGATCTCACGGCGGCGACAGCTTGAGGTGCAGTGAGGACGAACAATGGTGCAGCGAGGTCGCAGCGAAGTCTCAACGACTGCGCGATAGAGCGTAGGGTCGTTCTTTGTCTCTTCCTTCTTTGTGTTTATGTTCTGGATTGTTTTCCTTAACGGCGACGAGGTGCGACAAAGGCACGGAGGAGACGCGACCAAAAGCGCGGCGGGGACGCGGAGATGACACGTTACGAGGGAAGCCAGCGCGACAGCAGAATGAATCGCGTTCCTTTTTGGCATTTTAGGGTTCTTTTCTGAAATTGGGAATTTTGGAGGTTTTGGAATATGTTATTGCAAATTGGGGTTTCTGATCTTTGTTCTAATTTGGGAGTTCTCTTTTAGGAGCTCTATTCTTGTTTTCTTAAATTATGTTTTCGGGTCAGAGTTCTACTTTGGAAAAATCTTGTGTTCTTGATTTTGTAATGTTTCATTTGGGTTGATTGAGAATTTGGGTTATGGTTTTCAGATTCTGTTTTGGAATTGGGGTCCCTGTTTTGAGTTCATGACCTTAGGGTTTAAGTGTAGGGTGTTTGAGTTAAATTTCTAGGATTTTATTTTCTTCACAATTTTAGACTGTTGGTGATGGTTGTGCAAGATAGGGTAGTGGACATGTTGATGGGTTGCAGTCAGTGGGTGTCGTGGTGGCTCCGACAATGTCGGGTTGTGTGTGATCAGTTTGGACCTATTTGGGCTGCAGGCCAGAGTTTGAGTCGTTGGCTGTGATTAGTTCAGTTTGAACCTACTTGAACTTCAGCGTTTGGACTATTTTTCGGCCGGATGGGTTTGGGTGCAGGTTTGGGTCTAGAGGACTCATTATCTAGGGTGTTGATCCCTCCACCTCCCCGTTTCCATCATGCACCTCCCGAAATCTTCTACAATTTTTTTTAGTTACAAACATAGCCTTTTCTTTAAATTTTTACTTTATTTTTTGCTTTTTAATCCTAATCTCAGTCTCAGTATGTCCAGATAATTGGGAGCTTACTGCATTTGATGAGCTTTTCCAGACCTAATATTGCTTACGCAGTAGGTAGACTGAGTAGGTACACTCAATGTCCAAATCAAGAACATTGGGATGCGCTTTCCAAGATTATGAGATACTTAAGAAATTCAATGGATTATGCCATTGAATATAGTGGATTTCCCGCTGTACTAGAAGGGTACAGTGATGCTAACTGGATCTCTGATTCAGATGAGACAAAATCCACTAGTGGTTGTGTATTCACACTTAAGGGTGGTGCGATTACATGGAGATTAGCCAGAAAAACAATTATTGCAAGATCAACAATGAAATCTGAGTTTGTCGCTCTTGAGATGACTGGTAGTGAGGCTGAGTGGTTGAAAAAGTTCTTAGCAAACATTCCACTAGGAATGAAACCCACCCCATCGGTGTCAATACACTATGATTGCCAATTGGCAATAACTGTAACTAAAAACAAAAATTACAATGGAAAGAATAGACATATACAATTGAGACACAATTTGGTGAAGCAGCTGCTAAAGAGTGGAACTATTTCCGTTGATTATGTGAAGTCATAACAGAATCTAGCAGATCCTCTGACAAAACCCCTGGGAAGACAAATGATATTAGAAACATCGAGGGGAATGAGACTTAAGCCACTTGAAAACAAACAAGAGATGGTAACTCAACCTTTGTGATTGGAGATCCCATGAATAAGGTTCATATAGGTAAAAACAAGTCACTTGTTAGTTCTGATAGCACTAATTTGATTTTAAATCAAATATGTTCATTCCTATGGTGTGTGTGAAAGTGCTAGAGATTGCATTATTGAGAGGTTAAACTTTGTAATTAATCAAAGTTTTAAATGATTTTCATATCCCTTATGGGTGATGTATGATTTGCAGCATACACTTGATGAAATCACCTATATGAGTGTCGAGTGGGGCCGCTTGCATGAGATCTTGGCATGATCTCTAGAGCACTCATGAATACTGGGCACGCGTATGGCCTAGTAAGCGCAACACAACGATAACAACAAGGATTGTGGGGGTGTATTGTGATTAATAAACCTCTAACACACGTCAAGTGTCTTTGGTTCATATAGCTTGCTATACCAACAACACTGTGTGTTAAGTATGTCAATCTAAGACTGGTTCATATAGCTTGCTATACCAGCTCTGATGCATTACGTCTTATGAGACCTAAAATAAAAAATTATTATCTTTCTTTTAGTGTTTGAACTATTTGAGTCAAAGACTTTTTCTTTCAACTTTCTTTTGCAATAAGTGGGGGATTGTTGTAATAATGATTAGATTATTGCAAAAGAAAACGTTGGATTGCAACGCTCAAAATTTTAATTGCCAATAACGTTTAAATTCATTTTCATAAGTGCTCCAACAGTAAAATATTTAATGGTTTTTATTTTCTTTTATTGATTTTATTCTCCCTTAGCTCTATAAATAGAGAGTTCTTCCTTCATTCCAAAACACACCAAAAACAGTCTTTTCTTATTCTTCTTTCTTCTTTTCCTCTTCCAAAATTATGCTGGGTTTGTTTTTATACTCTTTTAGAGATCCTTGCTAGTTTTGAGATCCTCAAAGATATTATGAGAATTTCCAGTTGTATCCTGGGGGACTTGCGCTATACACTGCAGATAAGTCCTTAAGGACAATGATCTACACGCCTCAGGAAATTGCAGTTTGAGTTTTTGTAAGCATTTTTTGTTGGAACAATCGATATCTTTCTGAGAGTATAACGCAGCGGAATAAAACTTAAAGTAGCGAAAAACGTGTTTGGTCACTTTTTAAATTAAAATGGTTAGTTTTCAAAAATAAATTTTCTAAGAGAAAATTTATCGAACAATTGATGTGCAAATAAAAGTAAAGAGTGTAGGGAGTAGAAAAATCACACAAGTAACTTTTATACTAGTTTGATTCAAAAGAATCCACGTCCAGTCGTTAATCACTATAAAAAGTGATTAACAGTTTCACTGAAAACAGTTTTACAGATTACAACAGAAGTGAATAAAATATGATGATTAAACCTTCCTTCGACGAACGAACCGGAAGATGAACACTCTGCCAACTCGAAGAGAACCGCTCCGACTATCGACATGCGAAATACGAGCTTCTCCTATTCACGAGACCATGCAGAGCACCTTGTTAACTCGAAAAGAACCGCTCCGATTATCGACACACGAAACGCGAGCTTCTCCTATTCACGAGACCAAGCAAGGGAACTGAACTATGCTTTTGAGAACTTCCTCTAACAAACAGTATTCTTCAAAAGCTTTCTGTTCAAAAGTTGCTTCTGAAGTTCTCAAAAGACCAATATATAGCCAACTAGTCTGAATATGAAAGGTCAAGTCCCTACTGCCAGTAATAATCGATTATTCAAGTCTGTTTCAGGTTTTTCAAAAATAACTTAGGCAATTTTCAAAACAGACTTGTGATAATCGATTATTTGGAGTGATAATCAATTATTCCAGAGCAGTACAATTTTTCAAAAAAGCTCATGATAATCGATTATTGCTCCTCATAATCAATTATTCCAGAACTGTACCTGAAATACAAGTTTTACATTTTTAAGGACATTCCTAATACATTTATATTCTACAAAGTGCTTTTAAAAATTTCTAATATCTTCTTCAGGTTAAATTTCTTGAAGCATCATCAAAACCATTTACCTTAGGATTTGCCAATGCTCCTCATTGGTAACATTTTTTAGTGCACATATAAGACCAGAAATAGAGCGAATTCCAATAAGTATGAATGATAATTAACTTGTTATTCTTGTGCGATGACATTTTTTCATGTTGATGATTAATGATTAATTATTCATCATCATTTTGTCAGAAAACTATTGCTAATGAAAAAGAGCTTTGTAAATATTTTGAGCCTGAAAACCACTTTAAGGTTGTTTTTGGCCCTCAAGAAGGGGCTACAGGCATGGTTGTGAAAGTCGAGCAACATGTCTTGATTTTAATGTCTGATACAATAAAAGAGCATGTAAGTAAGCATAATATACTCATAAGGTTTCTGGAAACAAGAAAAATGACTTTAAGAGAAGTTAGAGGATGGTATATTATGAAAAATAAAAGATATAATAAAGTGAATTAATGACATCAGGATAATTGTATGTATAAACGGTAATGACATATGATTGAATTATATATGATGAGTGTTAAGCCACTAGCAAGTGTACCAGATCGTTATCAAGTAATATAAACGGGTAAGTCTGAGTATCGTTTCTCAAATGACTCTTAGGTCTTAACTTTCATGTAACCTAAATTCATAAGACTTGAGAAAAGAATAAAGTTTTGATTGTTAAATGCAAAAACAGAATTAAACATTCAAATGCAGTGAATCAATGGTTGAGGAAAAATAATGGATGAATGGTGTTGTTGGGGTTTACAATTTCATCTTATCCACTCTCACATATCTACTCTTCTTATCTACTTCACTTGTTTATCCAATTGCCATGCAAACTTTCTAGCCTACCCTTAACCCAATCCCTTGGTGAAAAGAGCCTATTATTAATTACCGGCTTGCTATCCTTAGCCTCTCCTAGTGACCAATAATGCAATGTGAACGGAAGCAAAATACAATTGATCGTCCTACCCCTATCCCTAGGCGGTATTATCATAATCAAGGAATTTCTCATCAGTTCATGACATTACCGTACGTCCCCGTATCAATAAAGACAAATCACTTTTACTGAATGAGTTAAACAATAAAAGCATTAAGCATAGATGAGAACCCAACAATTGATAAACAAGTATATGAAAAGCATATGAAATAAATAAGAATTTGGATAAATGAGAGTTTCAAAAGATTACATTGTTCCCCAACAACAAAGGATTTAGATCACCATAATCATGATGAATCAGATGATTGAATGGAAAGAATGAAAAGATAAACCCTAGATTTGGTAGGTTGGAGCTCCCACATCCAAAATCCTCCTCCAAGGGGTGAAAAGAGTGTTGTGTTGTCTTCCTCTGCCAAAAGATTGTGTTTCAATTCGCACTAAGGCTATTTATAAGCCAAAAAGATAACAGAAAGATTACAAAATCTGCAATATAAAAAGTAACAACCGCTCAGCCCCTAATTTGACCGCTCAACGGTTTCCCCCTAATCGCAGGACCGCTCAATGCCAAAAACTGCCGCTAGCGCCAAAAACTGACTGCTCAGCGCCCTGGTCAACTGCTCAGCGCTCTGGTCAACTTTTCTGGTTGACTGGTTGACTTTTCTGGTTGACTGGTTGACTTTTCTGGTTGATTGGTTGACTTTTCTGGATTCTGGTTGACTTTTCAGCACTCCCACCATTTAATACTTCAACCTTTCTTCCAATTCATTCCAAAAACCTACAAAATCAAGGGAAACAAAGCAAAAAACCAAGAAAACCATCTTTGACTCTTTTATTCTCTAACTTAATAAAAATGCATGATTTCAAGCTAATTCTAAGCCATAAAGGGTGTGATTTAATATCAAAATCAAGTATGAAAATAACTGTTTTTCAACTGTTATCAATGAGTGTGTTCAATGATTGTATGTTATGATTAACTTACTTTGATTTGTTTTTGTTATGATCGTATAACTCGTGTTGTTATACGTGAGCAAATGATGTTGCAAATGCAATTGGAAATGCATAAAGATGAGAGACATGTTGGAAAAAACTTTTAGGGGCTTTTTGCTAAAAATAAATTTGTATCAAAAGGCTATGTTGTTTAAGACTTTTAAGTTTAAATTTGAACTTATGTTAAGTTGTGAAGACTATGTTGTTTAAGGCTTGTAAGTTTGAAACCGTACTTATGTTGAATCGAAATAAGTTTTGATTATTAATATCAGATGTCAAATTCAAATTTTGTTTTACTACTTGTAATACCCTAAAAATATTTGGGGTGTTACAGACGAACCCTATTCCTAACCTAATATTGAGCACATGGCCCCTTCTCAAACAAATAGCTTTGGCATGAGTATCTATCAACAACTTCTCCTACATCATTATCACAACTTTGCTTTCAAAGTCTATGAGTTTTTCTTCACTAAAACTTGCCTTATCTTCCAAATAATTGACACCATAATCACCACTCACATTTTCCTTCCTCGTAATTGTTCTTGGAATGACTCTCGACATTAAGGAGGAGGTCGAAGGCTTCGTCGTGGCCTTCCTACATAGGTAGTCAGTGTCATGTACCTATGCACTAGCGTGGAACCCATTGGTAGTGACAAATGCACAAGTCTTATTGAAGGAGCCTCTTTAGATTCTGTGTATGGCAACATAGTTTAATAAAATGTTAAATTGTAGTGTGAATGATTTCCACCAATTATAGTTTATTATATTGCACCAATAGCAAAAATTTTGGACACATGTGGCATCCTTTGACTTTTCACATGAATAAAAGTTTGGCATATTGGTATGATAACTTTTTATCCTAAAGCTCCAATAATGGATGCAAATACAAATCTACTTCACCAATCTTTGGACTTCAATGTTCTTGAGGTCGCTTCTTTTCAGTATGATCGCAGATTGAACTAATCTTTTTAGTACAATAATAATTTATTATATTGCACCGATAGGAAAAATTTTGGACACATGTGGCATTCTTTGACTTTTCACATGAATAAAAGTTTGGCATATTGGTATGATCCTAAAACTCAAATAATAGATGCAAATACTTATCTATTTCACTAATCTTTGGACTTCAATGTTCTTAAGGTTGCTTCTTTTCAGTATGATCACATATTGAACCAATCTTTTCAGTACAATAATAATTTATTATATTGCACCAATAGAAAAAATTTTGGACACATATGGCACTCTTTGACTTTTCACATGAACAAAAGTTTGGCATATTGATATGATAACGTTTTATCCTAAAACTCCAATTATAGATGCATATACAAATCTATTTCACCAATCTTGGGACTTCAATATTCTTAAGGTCGCTTCTTTTCAGTATGATCACAGATTGAACCAATCTTTTCAGTATAATAATAATTTATTATATTGCACCAATAGTAAATATTTTGGACACATGTGGCATCCTTTGACTTTTCACATGAATAAAAGTTTGACATATTGTATGATAACATTTTATCCTAAAGCTCCAATAATGGATACAAATACAAATCTATTTTACCAATCTTTGGACTATAATGTTCTTAAGGTCGCTTCTTTTCCGTATGATCAGAGATTGAACCAATTTTTTCAGTACAATAATAATTTATTATATTGCACCAATAGTAAAAGTTTTGGACACATGTGGCATTCTTTGACTTTTCACATGAATAAAAGTTTGACATATCGGTATGATAAGGTTTATCTTAAAGCTCCAATAATGAAGGCAAATACAAATCTATTTCACCAATATTTGAACTTTAATATTTTTAAGGTCGTTTCTTTTTAGTATGATCACATATTGAACTTGCGATCCTTATTAAGATTAGTAATGTTAAAAAAAAGGAAAACAATAATTTGAAGTGATTGTTTACAAATATTCAATAGAATATTAAAATTTTGATTATAAATATTCATAATTATTATTAATTATATGAACTATTTTTATAATATAAAATGTGAATATAGAAAAAAGTTTTATATAAATTTCATTTTAAACGTAAATATTCTTATTGAAATTGGAGGAAGTCTACTTGTAAGAACTTTAATACTTAAATCATTAAAATTATTTTGTAAATTTAAGAATAAAAATAAATATTAAGTTAAATTACTCTACATAATTGGGATATTTATAAAATTTAGTAAATCCACTGGTATAACATCAAATAAGATAAATTCAAGATATAATAAGTGAATTTGATTTATTATAACCTATATCATGATTATATTATTATAAAGATTATCTTTTCCTTAATGTTAGGAATTTCACACTTAATTTTATTTAATAATAATAATATATTTTATATATTTTAAGAAAATATATAAAATTATTATTATACAATCTTTTAGATTAACATATATTTTTTTAAGCATATTTTTTATATAAAATCATAAAAAAAGTTAGAAAGAAAAAGAATATAATAAAATCCATGAATTTTTAACTTCTTTTCATGATTCTTTTTTCCTAATAAAAAGAAATATTAAAAATCAGTTATTGATATTCCCTTTTCTATTATTTCATATCTAATAAGCAAATAGGATAAATACAATTTTTATCTTTGTGAATTTGTCAAAGAACTTCGGTTATATTATATATATATATATATTATATAACGAAGTTCTTTGCACAAAAATAAAAAAAATATTTTTTTTAATTATTATTAAAACAAAAAATGTTATTAAATTTATATATTAAAAATAATTATAAAATAAACATTTTAAAAAATTTATTTCAAAAAGTATTAGGGATAATTAATTGAATTAAAAAATAATTATAAAATAAATATCTTTTAGAATGTTATTTTTTTATTAGAGATGGTTAATTAAATTCAAAAAATAGTTATAAAATTTGAAAGATTAAATAATTAATAAAATAGTTTATATCAATAAATTGATAATAAATGTGTATATGTTATTAACTGAATATTTAACACATGAGGTAACTGTATATGTTACTAAGAATTCTTTCTTTATATATTACTATAAAATAATAAAAATATACAATAATATTAATACATTAGATATTTTAATATATTAATATATGAGAAAAATTTATGACACCTAAAAAAATGAAAATAAATTATTTTTTCTTGTTCTTTCTTTTAATTATAATGTTTTCGTCCCAAAATATATAACTAAAAAATAAAAGGTATAGTAATGAAGAAAAATATGCAGAAAAGCAGATAATATAGGAAGTCCAGAAGAACAGAGGGCTGAGAGAATAAGAGTGCAAAGTTTAGGGTTTGTCTTTGCGGCATGAGTCACCGGGGAATGGACCGCGACGACGACGATGACGATTACATGGAAGACGAGCAGGTCGCAGACTTCGACGAGGAGGATGACCGCCGGGGGCGTGGTGGCGGCAGCAGGAAGCGCAGAAGATCTGGTTTCATTGACGATGACGCTGAGGAGGTAGATGAGGATGATGAGGAGGAGGATGATGATGATGAGGATTTCGATGCCCGAGGCGGTCGCAGGCGCCAGTACAAAAAGGTTTCCGCTTCTAATTTTTTTGATGAGGAGGCCGTGGTGGATAGCGATGAGGAAGAGGAAGAGGAAGAGGGCGAAGACGGTGTGTATTTTTTTTCTTTTTTCCCTGCTAATTTTTGTTTGTGATTTGGATGATTGGATATGAACTCGGGATATATGAAATTAGGGTTGGAACTTTGGATTTATGGTTTCGGTAGGTGGTTGTTGCTGATTTTAAACTTGATTAGGTATATGTTATTCAATCCCTTCCTGGGGGATCGATAGTATGGATTGTCTGCTATTCAAATCAATGTTTTGGATCATATTTGACTGAGGACCAAGGGAAAACTGGGTATGGAAGGAGCTATTGCAATAAATTGTGTTTAATTGAATGCACTGTGAATGCAAGGTTACCTATGTTGAGGTGATTTGTTAATTGTTATGAGTATGGAGTCATGTATACTTGTGGTGGTTTTTTCGTAGGATTTAGAAGATTAAGACTATCTTTTCACTTGAAGAAACTGAGAATCAATTTTGTTATTTATGGTTTTGCTTGTGATAGAACATCAAATTTGAACTGAAAACATTTATTGAAAGAAGATGAAATTACGTACTGCAGTGATGGTTTTCTGTGTGCATAAAGTATTTTATATCCTCAAACTTAACAGTAACAGTAAATTTGCGCTTTATGCATACTTTTCTTAAATTACAAAAACAAATTACAAAGTATTTGAATCCTCTCTACTCTATCTTTGTGTAAAATATATCTATTAGTTATGTAGACAAGTTAACAACTGTTGAAACATCCAGACTTCATTGTTGAGGGTGGAGCCGATCTACCAGAAGAAGATGATGGGAGAAGGATGCGGAATAGGCGAATGCTGCCACATCACCAAGAAGATCATGAAGATCTTGAAGCTGTGGCCAGAAGCATCCAGGAACGTTATGGAAGGCGCCTAACGGATTATGATGAAGAAACGACAGATGTAGAACAACAAGCTCTTTTGCCGTCTGTGAGAGATCCAAAGCTTTGGATGGTCAAATGTGCAGTATGTCCATATCTTTTTTTGTGAAATGTCCCTTTTACTTGCAACATTATTGGAGCATGTAATGTATTCTTTCTTTTCTAATTAGATTGGTCGCGAAAGAGAAACAGCCGTTTGCCTCATGCAAAAGTACATAGATAGAGGATCTGAATTGCAAATAAGATCAGCTATTGCTCTTGATCATCTCAAAAACTATATATACGTGGAAGCAGATAAAGAAGCCCATGTCAGAGAGGTAATGTCATGCAAAACGTCTGGTTCATAAATAGCCATGTCTGTATGGATTAAATTGTGTTTTTAAATATTATGTATATGCTTCCAGGCTTGCAAAGGTCTACGCAATATATTTGGCCAAAAAATAACTCTTGTCCCAATCAGAGAAATGACTGATGTTCTGTCAGTTGAAAGCAAAGCAATTGATCTTGCTAGAGATACTTGGGTTAGAATGAAGATCGGGACATATAAAGGGGACCTTGCCAAAGTATGTATCACATTTTAGAAAATTCATAATACACTCCATTTTGTTTTCTGTATTAACATCAAATGTCTTCTGTAGGTAGTGGATGTTGATAATGTGAGGCAGAGGGTTACTGTCAAATTAATTCCAAGGATAGACCTGCAGGCTCTTGCAAATAAATTGGTAAGGGATGTTGCAGATTTTTGTTAAATTAATGTACTCTATTTGTCCAGTGTTTAAATTCCTTGGAAGGAATAGCCTGCATCTATTTTTTTTTTATACATATGACTTGTGTCGCAGGAAGGTAGGGAGGTTGTGAAAAAGAAGGCTTTTGTTCCTCCCCCTCGATTTATGAATGTTGATGAAGCAAGGTATTACTGGTTCTCTCTATTCTGTGGCTGAAAGTCTTCTGTGTATTGGAAATTTGTTTTTGATCCGATTAAATTTGTTCTTTCTGTTCAGGGAACTTCATATCCGTGTGGAGCATAGACGTGACCCATATGGTGAACGTTTTGATGCAATTGGGGGCATGATGTTCAAAGATGGTTTCCTATACAAAACTGTTTCAATAAAATCCATAAGTGCTCAGAACATCAAACCTACTTTTGATGAGTTGGAAAAATTCCGGAAACCGGGTGAGAGTGGAGATGGTGACGTGTCTAGTCTTTCAACTTTGTTTGCAAACAGAAAGAAAGGGCACTTTATGAAAGGTGATGCCATCATTGTCATTAAGGGTGATTTAAAAAATCTCAAGGGGAAGGTGGAGAAGGTAGATGAAGATAATGTTCATATAAGACCAGAAATGGAGGGCCTCCCAGTAAGTATGAATGATAATTAACTGGTGCCATTTTTGCATTTTTGCATGATTAATGATTAATTAGTCATCATCTTTTTTTTTTTCAGAAAACTATCGCTATAAATGAAAAAGAGCTTTGTAAATATTTTGAACCGGGAAACCACGTTAAAGTTGTTTCTGGCGCTCAAGAAGGTGCTACGGGCATGGTTGTGAAGGTCGAGCAGCATGTTTTGATTTTAATATCTGATACAACAAAAGAGCATGTAAGTTTTGTGGTCTAAAGATTTGTTATTTTCTATTTTCTAATTATATTTACTGCATAAATGATATAAAAATATCCTCTCTTTAGATTCGTGTCTTTGCGGATGATGTTGTAGAAAGTTCAGAAGTAACGACTGGAGTTACTAGAATTGGGGACTATGAACTCCGTGATCTTGTATTGCTTGAGTAAGCTTTGCTTGAGATTATTGCATATTCACTTAACCCCTAACATATAGTTCAATGTTTTCTCATTTCTCATTTCTATTTAATATGTGCAGTAATATGAGCTTTGGTGTCATAATACGTGTAGAAAGCGAAGCATTTCAGGTCAGTGACTCAATGAATTAAAATTTATTTTATTAAAATTTTGAGTTTGTTATTTCATGTCTATTGCTATTTTAGGTTCTAAAGGGGATTCCTGACAGACACGAAGTTGTGCTGGTTAAATTAAGAGAGATCAAATGTAAGATAGATAAGAAAATAAGTGTGCAAGATAGGTATAAGAATACAGTTTCATCAAAGGATGTTGTCCGGATTGTTGATGGTTCCAGTAAAGTGAGATTCTTTCTTTTGGCTAGATTTACCTTTGAAAGATAATATTTTTATATTTATTTATTTGTTTGTTTTTTCTGGCTAGGGGAAACAAGGTCCTGTGGAACACATATATAGAGGAATCTTGTTCATCTTTGATCGCCATCATCTTGAACATGCAGGCTTTATATGTGCTAAGGCCCAATCATGTGTGGTAGTGGGGGGTTCACGCTCCAGTGGTGACAGAAATGTAACCAATTTTCCTATTTTAATTTTTGTGAATGTTTTGCAATTGGTTTTAGCACTGTGGTAATATTTTGCATAAAAATTCATTCCTTTCGTCCTCTAGGGTGATGCCTACTCAAGATTTCCCACACTTAGAAGCCCAAGTCGTATTCCACCATCCCCAAGGAGGTTTCCTCGTGGAGGGCCAATGGATTGTATGTCTCTTTTTTTTTTCTTCATGTTTTATGTGAAACCCGTGTATCAATTTGTTGAACATTTCCTTAAGTAACTTGATTGATGTTAATTTATTTGGATGTGATATAGCTGGAGGGAGACATAGGGGTGGGCGTGGGCGCGGGCATGACGGTTTGGCAGGTACAACTGTTAAAGTGCGTCAGGGTCCATATAAAGGTTATCGTGGGCGTGTTATAGATGATAAAGGCACATCAGTTCGTGTTGAGCTTGAATCTCAAATGAAGGTTGTAACAGGTACGTCTGTGAAGAAAAACCTGTAGTGTATGTATTTTGATATTTTCATGGTTGCTTACTTGGTGATTTGCAGTTGACCGCAACCATATATCTGACAATGTGGCTATAACTCCATATCGGTGAGTTTTATATAAATGTAATTTAAGATTCCAAGTATGCAATGGAAGATGTTCAATCCTCTAACTTTCTTGTGTTCTTCCAGTGATACATCTCGCTATGGAATGGGAAGTGAAACCCCAATGCACCCTTCTCGGACTCCCCTACACCCATATATGACTCCAATGAGAGATCCTGGAGGTTTGTTTGATTTTATTGTAATAAATTTTCATTTAATCATCTGGTAGGATTAACACTCTAACTTGTTTTTTTGACTGATGGTTATAATCGGTTATTGATAAATGTACTACTATTTATAGCAACACCTATTCATGATGGAATGAGGACGCCTATGCGTGACCGAGCATGGAATCCATATACTCCAATGAGTCCTCCAAGGTCTGTCCAATTAACATGGTTCCTTGTTGAGTTCTATATACTGTTCTCTGATTTTTGTTTCACATAATTTTCTTCCAATTTGTATATAGTAAAATCAATGTCTTAGTTAATGTATTTCCATAGAACCAACTTGAACTAGAGGGTTATAAGAAATTTGTTTGTTAGAAACATTATTTTCTCCATAGAGTCTACAGCACTATTTAGTTAGTGTATATTTGATGTATGAATTCTGACGGTGAAAAGTAAAATTAGGGACAACTGGGAAGATGGAAATCCAGGCTCTTGGGGAGCAAGTCCACAGTATCAGGTTAGGAGATTTAGCAAACTTCAGATACTATATGCAACTTCATATTAGGAACTGTGTTTATTTTCTTTTCCCGTTTTGATCTTTTCAGCCTGGAAGCCCTCCATCACGACCATATGAAGCCCCGACTCCTGGTGCTGGTTGGGCTAGCACACCCGGTGGAAATTATAGTGAAGCTGGAACGCCTCGGGACAGTTCTGCCTATGGTAGCACTACTTCCTGCCCTTTCAAAAAAATAGTATGTACATTTTTACTTGTGCTAATACTCTTCTGGGGATGGGTGTTGTATTTTTTGCAGCTAATGCTCCAAGCCCGTATTTACCATCAACACCTGGTGGGCAGCCTATGACACCAAGTTCAGCATCTTATCTTCCGGGCACGCCTGGAGGACAGCCTATGACTCCAGGCACAGGTGGTATGGACATGATGTCTCCAGTTTTAGGTAAGTTTGTTTTGTTAATCTTATGACAGACAAATTTATTTGATTTTTGTTGCTTATCTATTCAGCTGTCTCTTTGGTCACATAATCAAACTGATCTCCCTAATTTTCTTCGTATATGATAGTAAAATATCTCATGAGTTTGGTCCTTCAAATGAAGGACATCTAGCTAGGCGTTTCATTGATTTTACTTTCTTTGTTATTGTTCACTTCTTATGTTGCATATACTATGAAAATGATTATTACTCCGCATATAGTATGTTGTCTGTCATTTTGTTTCCTCATCTCATTTGATAGTCGAAGATGTAGTGGTAGGTAATTTTGTTTTTGCCCTATTTGTTTAGATGGTTTTTTGTTCAATTATTTGCATTTCTATTACGATTGTTTAAGTTCAAAGGCCATATCTTTTATCCAGTCTACTACGGAGACATCATCCCCATGTGGATAATTGTTACCTTTCTCCTATGTACCGAGCATAAACCTGGGCTTGTTAATTGTGCTTAATTAAGTCGAATCATCCTTAAAATGTTATAAGGTACATTTTGCTGGTTTAATTTTTTGTAGGTGGGGACAATGAAGGCCCATGGTTTATACCAGATATATTAGTCAATGTACACAGGGCCGGAGACGAATCTGTTGGAGTTATAAGAGAGGTTCTTCCGGTATGGTGACCTAGTAACTTGCTTTTATATTTGTATTGCTTGATTTCCGTCTAATGACCATAGCGTCTGTTTTTTTTCTCTTCAGGATGGCTCGTACAAGGTAGCTCTTGGATCTAGTGGTAATGGTGAAACGATTACCGCCCTTCCGAATGAAATGGAGGCTGTGGTACCAAGAAAATCAGACAAAATAAAGATTATGGGTGGGGCATTGCGTGGTGCCACTGGCAAGTTGATTGGTGTAGATGGTACTGATGGAATTGTAAAGGTAGATGACACGTTGGATGTCAAGATTTTAGACTTGGTTATTTTGGCAAAATTAGCTCAACCATGATAAGTTTATGTAGAGATGGTACTTAATGCCATATCCTCTTTTTGTCTCAACTGTTCCGAGCGCTTTCCCCTGTCTGTCTATAAAATATACCCTTAAACATTTTATAAAAAGGCGAAGATACGTGTAGTTGAAGGATTCTTCAATTGTTCTTGTGGATAAAGAATGAGTAGATTTTATCTTATGTTATTCACTAACTTTTTTATAATAGAAATTATGTTAATTTCCTTATTGAAACTATATGGAAACTTCATTAATGTCTTACTTTATAGCACATCTAGGTTAGAAAGGTTTAAGCCGATGTAGTCAAGTAAGCTAAAATTAATGTTAGGGTCTCTTAAATAATTATAAAATATACATTATATATTATAAAACCAATAGTATATAATATGTTTTGATTTTCTTAATTTTACATTTAATAGGATTTGGTTGAAGCATGGAAGAATTCTTTAACTGAAATTTATTTAATTCAAACTCATTGATTCAAGCACTTAAAAAGTGCAACAGAAAACATTTAATTTTTTAATTAAAATACCATCTTTCAAAAAATGAATTGGTGTTGAATGCAAAAAAAATTAATTACATTAATTTTTAATTTTTAATTTGATGGTGTTGCAAGATAATATATGAATTTTTAATTAATATTAATTTTAAATTAGGTTTAAATTTTGTTTTAACTTGATTCACCAATAAGATAAATGAGTGGTATAATGGATTATTTAGAAAAGACAATAATTCATTCAATTTTAATTTTATTTGATGATCCTAACAATTTGTTTATGAAACGAACATGCGGGAGATTTGAATCGAAAATACAATTTAAAATCGTAAAATCTTGTATGATTGAAATCATAATGAATATAGCTAACAAATCAATTAATATTTTATAGTTCCAGTAGAAACAATATTAGAAAATAGTCTTATATGAATATTTTAAATTTTAAATGGTTAGGGAAGAAATTGTATGCATAAAAGTCAAGTGTTTATATATAATGTTTTTATGGAATGACAAAAAAATTTCTTTGTGACATGAGATGAAATAAAAAAGGTAAATACGATTTTATCGTAAGATTAGACATGGTTAATGTACAGTATGATATCAGGGCCGAACAGTTACGATATATCTTACTAAAGATATAAAATAATCATGAGATAATCAAGAATATCTATTTAAAAACAATTAACCAGATTTTCAGGTAAGTCTATTTATATTATATTCTGTTTATATTTTATCCTGTTGGACTTATATCAGTTCAAGGTCCATGAGGCAAATTATAAATAGAGAGTCAGGGCCACAAGTCAGGTATCTTCCAATCATACTTCATTCACATTCAACTCATATTCTCAAATACTCAAATAGTGAAAACCTTTCCCTAAATATTCAATCAAGAGCCAAGGCTCTTCAATACACGCCTGACTTGGGCGTCGGAGTACCTTTTACAGGTACCTCCCCCTCTCCATCGGGAATTCGGACAAGAGGTCAAAGCTTGAAGAACACCGAAAGGTCAAGATTGCAGGCGATCGAGCGACAAGGAAAAAAGAAGACAAGCGAAGAACCCAAATCAAGCATCGGAAAGCGGCAAAGCTACGTCAGAAAAGGTTAGTGTCTCGGTCCCCAAAAATATCTACCGAAACATTTTCCCTCCCGGCAACGAGAAGGTTGAAAACAAAGACCGAGCGGTAAATCCCTCTCGACTGAAGGGTGAATCCCTCTCGTTGCCGAGAGGTAAATCCCTCTCGTCAACTAGAAGGTTGAAAACAAAGACCGAGCAGTAAATCCCTCTCGGCCGAGAGGTAAATCCCTCTCGTTGAAGTTAAAGACCGAGAGGTAAATCCCTCTTGTCAACCAGAAGGTTGAAAACAAAGACCGAGCCGTAAATCCCTCTCGGCTGAGAGGTAAATCCCTCTCGTTGAAGTTAAAGACCGAGAGGTAAATCCCTCTCGTCAACCAGAAGGTTGAAAACAAAGACCGAGAGGTAAATCCCTCTCGTTGAAGGAAAAACCGAAAGGTAAATCCCTCTCGTCAACTAGAAAGTTGAAAACAAAGACCGAACGGTAAATCCCTCTCGGCCGAGAGGTAAATCCCTCTCGTCAAAAGTTAATGAAGAAAACCGAGCGGTAAACCCTCTCGATTCATGTTGAAGGCCGAGAGGTAAATCCCTCTCGAAAGCACGTGCAAAACAAGCTCCTCAATACAACGAAAACAACCTCCCCCGAACTCATAAGTCCTACAGTTAACCATGGGTAAAGCCTAACGCTAAACTCGGACTTGGGGGGCATAATGTACAGTATGATATCATGGCCGAGTAGTTACGATATATCTTACTAAAGATATAAAATAATCATGAGATAATCAAGAATATCTATTTAAAGATATTTAACAACTAACCAGATTTTCAGGTAAGTCTGTTTATATTATATTCTGTTTATATTTTATCCTGTTGGACTTATATCAGTTCAAGGTCCATGAGGCAAATTATAAATAGAGAGTCAGGGCCACAAGCCAGGTATCTTCCAATCATACTTCATTCACATTCAACACATATTCTCAAATAGTGAAAACCCTTCACTAAATATTCAATCAAGAGCCGAGACTCTTCAATACACGCCTGACTAGGGCGTCGGAGTACCTTTTGCAGGTACCTTCCCCTCTCCATCGGGAATTCGGACAAGAGGTCAAAGCTTGAAGATCACCGAACGGTCAAGATTGCAGGCGATCGAGCGACAAGGAAAAAAGAAGACAAGCGAAGAACCCAGATCAAGCATCGGAAAGCGGCAAAACTACGTCAGAAAAGGTTAGTGTCTCGGTCCCCAAAAATATCTACCGAAACCGTTAAGAATAATTGTAAGATCATATTACTACCTATCATGTTATTGTACAAAATTTTTGGTTAACAAAGTTCAGATGACAAATCCATATAATTTTAAAAAAAAAAA